>NC_133659.1:69337510-69420746 GCF_037893015.1 Macrotis lagotis | reverse complement strand
ATCATTGGCAAAACTACTTCCCACATTGAGGAGCTAAAAAGCCTGGGCTCAATATTTCAAGATCTATTGAGGAAAAATTTCTCTGATATCATTGAACCAGAGGGCAAAACAGTTATTGAAAGAATACATTGATGCAGTCCTGAAAGGGATCCCCAAATGAAAACACCAAGGAATATTGTAGCCAAATTCCAGAACTATCAGATAAAAGAGAAAATCCTGCAAGCAGCCAGAAAGAAACAATTTAGATACCAAGGATCCACAGGAAGGATTACACTGGACATTGCTGCATCAACATTATGCGATCAAAGGGCCTGGAATACAATATACTAAAGAGCAAGGGGACTTGGAATGCAGCTAAGAATTTATTATCTGCAAAACTGAGTCTTCTTTTCCAGGGGAGAACAAACTAGGAGACTTCCAACTTTTCCTGACAAAGAGACCAGACCTAAATAGAAAATTTGGACTTCAGACAAGTGACTCAGAGACACATGAAAAGGTAAAAGAAAGGGAAAAGGAAAAACAATTGCTATCCATAAGATGAAACCGGTTAATATCCCCACCTGGGAGAAAGATTCTCATAAGAGAATTAAAATTCTATTAGAGAGAATACACTTAGCCAGAACTAACAGACACTCATGACTTGTCTATCACTCTAATAGAATGATTTAAAAACAACATCTCCTTAAAAGGGGGGACAATAAAAAGATGGGAAGATGGAGGAAATTGAATGGAGTAAATTACTTTACATGAAGAGGTACAAAGGGCCTATTTCAATAGAGGGGAAGAAGGGAGGAAGTGATAACTGCCTAAATCTTACTCTCATCAGCTTTGGCTCAAAGAAGGTTTAACATATACATACTCAGTTAAGTTAAGAAACTTATGTTACCTTTCAAATATCAAAATAGGAAGTGGAGGAGAAAAGAGGAACTAACAAGGAAAGGAGGGAAGAAGGGGCAAAAGAAAAGGAGAAATATAGGGGAGGGATGTGGATTTAAGGGTAAAGGAAGTGATATTCAGAAATATAATACTGGGGAAGCTGAGTAAAGTTTAAAAAGGGGAAAATACAAACAGAGGGAAGATAACATGGAGGGCAATAAAGAGTTAATAATTATAATTTTGAATGTGAATGGGATGAACTCTCCCATAAAATGTAAATGAAATAGTAGAGTGGACTAAAATCCAGAATCCTACAATATGCAGCTTACAGGAAACTGATTTGAAGCAGAGAGATACATACATACATACGAGTAAAGATACAAAGTTGGAGCAGAATATATTTTGATTCAGCAGAAGTGAAAGAAGCAGGGTTAGCAATCTGTATCTCAGACAAAGCAGCTGCTTAAATAGATCTCATTAAAAGAGATGAGGAAGGAAACTATGTTCTCTTAAAATGTAGCATAGGCAGTGAATCAATTTTAATACTAAATATGTATACACGAAGTGGTATAGTAACCAATTCTTAGAAGGAAAGCTGAATGAGCTACAGGAAGATATAGACAGTGAAACTACTAGCAGGAGATTTCAACCTCCCTCTCTCAGATTTAGATAAATCTAACCATAAAATAAACAAGAAGGAAGTTAAGGAGGTAAATAGAATGTTAGAAAACCTAGACCTAATAGACTTTGGAGAAAAGTGAATGAGATTAGAAAAGAATATACATTTTTCTCCCCACTATACATGGCACTTACACAAAAATTGACCATGTAATAGGGCATAAAAAACAAAGACAGAAATAGTGAATACTTCTTTCTCAGATCATAATGCAATAAAAATCAAATGCAATAATGGGTCATGGAGGGACAAACCTAAAGCTAATTGGAAACTAACCTCACTTTGAAGAATGAATGGATCAAACAACAAATTATAGATAGAATTAATGATTTCATCCAAGATAATGACAATAACAAGTCAATATATACCTACAATTATGGGATACAGCCAAGGCAGTTGTTAGGGGATATATTATATCTTTAACTGCTTACATGAATAAATTAGAGAAAGAAAATCAGTGAACTAATCATACAACTAAAAAATTTATGAAAGAACAAATTAAAAATCCCCAATTAAATACCAAATTAGAAATTCTAAAAATTAAAGGAGAAATTTTAAAAAATTAAAAGGAAGAAAACTATTGAACTAATAAATAAAACCAAGAATTGGTTTTATGAAAAAAAACCAATAAAATTGACAAATCTTTGGTTGTTGATTAAAAAAATGAAAGAAGAAAACCAAGTTGCTAGTATCATAAACGAAAAAAGTGAACTCAACACCAATGAGGAGGAAATTAAAGTAATCAGAATTATTTTACCCAACAATATGCCAATAAATTTGATAATTTAAGTGAAATTTTTACAAAAACATAAGCTGCCTAGGTTAATGGGTTAAATAAAGGTTAAATGAAGAAGACATAAATAAATAGATAGATAGATAGAACTATCTTATAAAAAGAAATTCAACAACCTACCATTGAACTCCCTAAGAAAACATCTCCAGGGCCAGATGGAATCACAGACAAATTCTCTCAAACTTTTAAAGAACATTTGGTTCCAATTCTATATAAACTCTTAGGAAAAGTAGGTCTAGATGGAGCTCTGCCTAACTCCTTCTATGACAGCATTATAGTGCTGATACCTAAACCAGGAAGAGTCAAAACAGAGAAAGAAAATTATAGATCAATTTCCATAATGAATATAGATGTAAAAAATCTAAAATAAGATCTTAGCAAAGCAATTATAGCAAGTAATCACCAAATTAATACACTATGACCAAGCAGGATTTATCCCAGCAATGCAGGGTATGTTCAATATTAGGAAAACTGTCAAATTTGTTATTGATATAGGAAATTATACTAACAGAAGTCATATGGTTATATTTAATAGATGCAGAAAAAGCCTTTGACAAAATACAGTACCCATTCCTACTAAAAACACTAGAGAGCATAGGAATAAATGAATTGTTCCTTAGAATGATAAGCAGTATCTATCTGAAACTATCAAGAAGCATAATATGCAATGTGGGGATAAGCCAGAGGCATTCCCTAGAATATCAGGGTGAAACATGGTTGCTCATTATCACCACTACTATTCAATATTGTATTAGAAATGTTAACTTCAGCAATAAGAGAAGAAAAAGAAATAGAAGGAATTAGAATTGGGAAGGAAGAAACAAAATTTTCATTCTTGGCAGATGACATGATGGCATACCTAGAGAATCCTAAAAAATCATCTAAAAACTATTAGAAACATTTAGCAACTTTAGCCAAGTTGTAGGATATAAAATAAAGCCCACATAAATCCTCAGCATTTCTTATTACTAGCAAGATATAGTAGCAAGAATTAGAAAGAGAAATTCCATTTTTAATAATTGGGACTCTACCTGCCAAGGCAGACTTAGAAACTATATAAAAACAACTATAAAACACTTTTCACACAAATTAAATCAGATATAAATACTGGCAAATATAAACTTGTGATTAGGCCAAGCTAATATAATAAAAATGACAATTCTACTTATACTAATTTACTTATTTACTTATTTATTTACTTTATTTACTTATACTAATTTAGTGCCTTCAGACTTCTAAAAAAATTACTTTAATGAACTAGAAAAAAATTGTAATTAAATTCATATGGAGAAACAAAAAGTCAAGAATATCCAGGGATTTAATGGGAAAAAAAAACCTAAAACTAAAAAATAGAGTGGTGTCTGTGGAATAGATTAGATGCAAAAGAGATAGTGGGAAAAGACTATAATAATTTACTGTTTGATAAACACAAAGAGTCTAGTTTCTGGGATAAGTACTCTCTTTGATAAGAACTGTTAGGAAAATTGGAAATTACTATAGCAGAAACTTGGATTAGACCAATACCTCACACCCTATGCCAAGATAAGATCAAAATGGGTACAGGATTTAGACATAAAAGACAATGTTATAAGCAAAGTAGGAGAACTAGGAATAGTTTACTTGTCAGATCTATAGAAAGGAAGCAGTTTATGATCAAGAAAGAGATGGAGAACAACATTAAAAACAAATTAGATAATTTTGATTACATTAAATTAAAAAGCTTTTGCACAAACACCACCACTGTAACCAGTATCAAAAGAAATGTAATAAATTGGGAAACAATTTTTATAACCAGTATTTGGCAATGAACTCATTTCTAAAATGTAAAGAGAACTGAGTCAAATTTATTAAAAAACAAAACAACAAAAAAAAGTCATTCCCCAATTGGCAAATGGTCAAATGATATGCAAAGTCAGTTTACAGATGAGAAAATTGAATCAATCCATAGTCATATGAAAAATTGCTCTAAATCACTGCTTATTAGAGAAATGCAAATTAAAGCATCTCTGAAGGTACCACCTCACACGTCTCAGACTGGCCAATATGACCAGAAAGAACAATGATCAATGTGGGAAGGGATGTGGGAAAACTGGGATACTAATATATTGTTGGTGGAGTTGTAAACTCATCCAGCCGTTGTAGAGAGCAATTTGGAATTAAGCCCAAAGGGCAACAAAAATATACCCTACCCTTTGATCCAGCATTACCAGTACTGGGTCTATGCCCTGAAGAGATGATGAAAAAGGGTAAAAACATCACTTGTACAAAAATATTCATATTGGCTCTGGTTGTAGTAGCAAAGAATTGTAAATCAAGTGAATGTTCATCAATTGGGCACTGACTGAACAATTTATGATATATGTATGTTATGGAACTTCTTTTCTTCTATTAGAAACCAGGAGGGATGGGAATTCAGAGAAGCCTGGAAAAACTTGCATGAACTGATGCTGAGCAAGATGAGCAGAACTGGGGCGGCTAGGTGGTGCAGTGGAGAAAGCACTGGCCCTGGAGTCAGGAGTACCTGGGTTCAAATCCGGTCCCAGACACTTAATAATTACCTAGCTGTGTGGCCTTGGACAAGCCACTTAACCCCATTGCCTTGAAAAATCTAAAAAGAAAAAAAAAAAGAAAAAGATGAGCAGAACCAGAAGAACATTGTATACCAGATCATAAATAAATTTGATCAAATGCTGGTCCATATGAATAAAATAAATCCAGCAATAATCCTTATTAAGAAATGGCAGTCCCTAGAGCAGCTTGATGCTGTCCCAGCACTGGAAAGAGCACTGGCCCTGCAGTCAAGAGGATCTGAGTTCAAATGTGGCCTCAGACATTTAATAATTACTTAACTGTGTGACCTTTGCAAGTCACTTAACCTCATTGCCTTGCAAAAAAAACAAAAAGAAAAAAAAGAGCGAAATGACAGTCTCTTAACTCCAATACCCTTTGATTTCATATTACTACACTGTTGTGGTCCACTCTGGGCAGCCCGGTCTCAGTTTAATTCACACAACTCTTCGGGGAGCTCCGCTGGACATGTCCCGCATGTTCAATAATGAAAGTCAGCCAGTGAGAGATAAGCAAGGAGTTTATTGCAGGTGTATGCTACATCTCTGACTCACATAGTTGAAATAAGGGTATATATAAGCCTAGTCCCCTTGTATCAGCATCCCTCATCTCCAAGCCTGTGGAAGTATAAGGGGTATGCCACAAAAGGTCTGTATCCTGGAAAATTGTGGAATCTTCAACAAGATAAAGATGAAAGGTAGAGAGATAAGGACCAGAACTCCTTCCTGGGACACTTGAACAAGATGAGGATGAAAGGCAGAGGGATAAGGACAAAAGGTCCTTCCTGAGAATATTCAACAAGATAAGGATGAAAGGCAGGAGAACAAAGAGAGAGAAGGGCCAGAGCTCCTTCCTGAGTTCAGAGCACTCTGGTATGGACATTCCTGTTGTCCCAGGTCTCAATGACTCTCAGGATGAACTCCTCATGGCCACATACTCTGTCTATTATCCCCTTACACTGCACCTTCAAGAGCAGAGCAGAATCTTCACATATACATTGTTATAAGTTAGCCATTTAAATATCTTTGACAGTTTAAAATTATTTCTATAATCACCAAAGGAAAAAATTTTCCCATATGCTCAAATAGCTTAGAAGTCAAAGATATTAATGATTGCTCTGAAATGACAAATTAAATTTTCATGAAATATTTAAACTACAATTTGCTGTCTTCAAAAATGTTTTTAAAACTCATTTCAAATGAAAGTCATTTGATGTAACTTAAATCTGTTTAACATTCATAGGGTAATTGGTAATTTTCCTCAGAAAATGCTGCCTTTTGTGAAAATTTCATATTACAGAGATATTTTAAATTTCTTTTAATAGATTCTATTTTACTTTTTTCATTCTTATTTCTTTTACAATTAATTGTTGTAAGCCTATATGGAAACAATCAACCTTTTTATCTAGTTTTCCTTTCATGCTGTGCATTATCCTTCAAATATTATATGCATGTATTTGCATATTAAAAAGATGACAGCCTGTGCCTGATTAAAAAAAAAACTCCAGAATTTTATAAGCTAGACAATTTGGCTAATGATTCTGATATACCCAAGATCTGATGAGTGTTAATTCTTTTGGCACTGACCATTGGAGTACCAGGCATATAGTAATGTCAATTAAATTACCATCCATTTTTTTCTTAAGAAAGAGTATTTAGTGGTTAATATCAAGCCCATGGATTAGAGGGAAATTCCTAGCTTAATATAAAGAAATACATCAGATAATATAGGGCAGCTAGGTGGTGCAGTGAATAAGAGCACTGGCCTTGGATTCAGGAGGGCAGGAGTTCGAATCTGGCTTTAGACACTTGACACTTACTAGCTGTGTGACCATGGGCAAGTTTCTTAAGCCTCATTACCTCGCATCTAGGGCCATCTACAGTCATCCTGATTCATATCTGACCATTGGATCCAGGTGGCTCCATAGGAGAGAGAGTGAGGCTGGTGACTTAGCACAGCACCCCCTCACTCAAATCCAGTTCATGTGTCATAGTATCACCTCCCTCGGGTCATGGCCTTCTTCAAAAATGAGGAACGGGCGGCTTGTCAATGGAATTATTGCTGCCAATCAGTCAGTATTTCTAAGTTCAACTTTTATTACATAACAGTATCATATGATGCAAAGTTTTTCATTTTTGTTTTAGGTTTTTGCAAAGCAAATCGGGTTAAGTGGCTTGCCCAAGGCCACACAGCTAGGTAATTATTAAATGTCTGAGACCGGATTTGAACTCAGGTACTCCTGACTCCAGGTCCAGTGCTCTATCCACTGCACCACCTAGCCACCCCTTACCTTAGCTTCTTAATAACCTAGTGAATGAGAACAACTGTCTCTGACGTTTGGCATCTTATTTCCTCCTGTGCCTATTCTTTGAGGCTTCATCCTCCTACTGATGGACATTGTCTCACCTGGTCATATCTTTCATATCCCTGACTTAACTCTTTGGATTATCAACCAATTTCCAATCTACACCTTCTGTCAAATGAGATAATAATTGTAAAGCTCTTCAGGGTTTGGTAATATAGCAAGTGCAATATAAATGTGAGGGGGTTGCTGCTGTTATGATGATGATGATGTTGTTACTACTACTGTTATCATCATCATCATCATCCTCTAAATTCCTTGCATGTTTTCTCCCAATTCATTGTACCATAGCATATTTTTATTTATCTCTCTGCTCCTTTTTCTTTCTAATGTATTTCTTTTTCTATTTTCATATTTCTATTTTATTGTGAGATATTTTCTTTTCAAAAAAATTTTTATTTTTAAATTTTTTTAACCCCATGCAAAAGCAAGTTTTAACATTTACTTCCAAAACCTTGGGTTTCAAATTCTCTCCTCCTACCACACTTTCCCCATGTTACTTGATATAGGTTAAATATGTATAGCCATTTGTAAAGTAAATATAATTCCTTCTCTCACTAAGAAAGAGAAACCTGAAGAGAAATAAAGTGAGAAGAAATAAAAAATTTGTGTTTCAATCTTTATTCAGACACCATCAGCTCCTTCCTTGGAATGTCATAACTCCATCAGAGAAATTGCTTCAATATTTTTTCCCACAGTTGCTATTGCAAACTTCTCTCTCTCTCTCTCTCTCTCTCTCTCTCTCTCTCTCTCTCTCTCTCTCTCTCTCCCCTTTCACCTTGTCCCTTCTTAAAAATGTGTTGTATCTGACTGCCCTCTCCTGTAATTTTCCCTCTCTTTTATCCTCTATGTACCCCCCCCCCCCATATTACTCTTTAACCTCAGGTAGTACTTTTGCTGTTCTCTGCAAGATTTTTTCAAACATGGGAATTAAATACTGGATGATCATTGAAACACATTGTTTTTTTAAATGATCATCCAGTATTTAAAAGTTAAGTTGCAATATTTTTAAGACCCACAGTTTTATATAGCTATTATTTTGTTAGATTTGCTTTTTGGAAAAATGGGGGAAACATTTAAAATGGTGATCATAAAAGGAACTGCAGCTATCATTTCCTGGAAATCTTTCATTTTATAGACATGAAAACCCCATTTTATTACTCCTTTATGTTAGCATCTTCTATTAGAAATTACTTCAAATTAGCCCTTTACTTGTCTTGTGATTATAATCATTTGCATGTTGAGTACCTTATTAGATGGTAAGTATTTGAGGGCAGTGATGTTTTTCCTTTGCATCCCTAGAACTTAACATTGTATCTGAAATATGGCCATTGCTTAATCTCTGAGGTATTAAGAACTGAATATATACTAGTGAATCAGTTACAGAGTCTAGAACTAAAACTCCAATCACCTACATCTCAGTTAACTGTTCATTTTACTGTACGTGTTGGCATTTCTTGTAATACAGTAGAATACACTTTTACAGGATTCTTGGTTTCTCAGTCAATTCATTCCTTTCTATAATCTACAGTTTTCATGACCACCTAGACCCATAACTGTAGCTTTGGTTTCACCACAAATATTTCTCTTACTAGCATTTCTCTTTACCTTATTTCTGTCTTTGCTTTTTGTCCGCTAAAACTATCCCTATTATATCACTATTAAAACCTAAAGGGAAGAACCCTGTGTGTTGATTCCTTCTTCTGGGTTTCTGTCTGTTTTTTTGTCTCAGTCATATATAACTTCTTTCTTTTACTCTATATTTAGATGACCCAAGTAGACCACTTGACCTTCTTCCCTAACATTGCTTTATCCAATTTTTATGCTTAATTTATGATTCTGAACCTTTTATGTTCTTTTTAGATTATTTTATTGTATAGCCACTTGTGTAGGTCATTTCTGCCCCCCCATTATATTATAAAGCCTATAAAGTTGAAGACTAGTGAACTTTGTAACTTTGTTATCTGTCTAAAGTACTTCATAAAGAACTATTGAATTTATTCAATTGAATATTCATTGCATAATTGTTTTTTGTTGATGATGTAGTTTGTTAACTAATTTGTTTAAAAATTTTTTGTTGTCTTTTCAAGATACTATTTTTTTCTTTTTTAGTATATATATATATATATATATATATATATATATATATATATATATATTTTTTTTTTTTTGCAAGGCAGATGCGGTTAAGTGACTTGCCAAAGGCCACACAACTAGGTAATTATTAAGTGTCTGAGGTCGGATTTGAACTCAGGTACTCCTGACTTCAGGGCAGGTGCTCTATCCCTTGCGCCCCTAGCTGCCCCCAAAGATACTGTTTTAAAATAGTAAAGTTAAATGCATAGAATGATGAAGGAAATTATATTATAATGCATCTGTCTATATCTATCTATTACTGTCAAAGGTCACAGACTCTAAGTTAAGAGCCCCTGAGTTAGAGCAAGATACTCAGAACAATTATGAGCCTTGATATTTATTTGGGTTAACTTTGTTTTTGTCAGTGATCATAGACAATACCCTAAACTTAGACACCTATTATAGCTATCTCATTAAGCATGTTGTTATTTGCTGACAAAGATCTTCAATTCAGGACTTTATCACCTCTTGCCTAGATTTTTTCCTAGAACTCCTAATAGGTCTCCTTTCTTTGATTCTTTCCCTACTTTTTTTCTGTCATTTGCATGTTGCTGCTAAAGTGATTTTTCATGATTATGTATCTGATCATGTCGTCTTCCCTTTTAGCTAAACTACAGCAGTTTCTTTTTCCTCCAGGATAAAATAGAAAAACTTCTGAAATCCTTTTACATTCTTCCTTCAGTCTGTTTTTCCTACCTTTCTACATTCATTGTTCAGCCATACATTTCTATTTCTTGTGTATGTATTCTGTACATTTTTGCCAGTTATTCCATGTAATGCACTCCCTCCCCACTTCTGCTCTCAGAATACCTTTCTTCCTTTTAGAATGACCTTAAACACCACCTTCTGTAATTTTTTTCAACCTTTTTATATTACTCTCTTCAAGCTCTTAATGATGTTGCACTTCCCAAAATACTTCAAATTTATTTTCTTTGTTCTTTATAAACTCTATGCAAATACTGATTGTTTCCTTATTTGTAAGTCAAAAACTTAGCAAGTAATGTTTGGTGTAATTGATTGATAGTTTTATCTATTCATTAGTTCACTCCTGCAGCTAGGTATTGAAGTGGAATAGAGCACCAGCCTTGGAAATAGGAGGAGCTGAGTTCAAATTGGTCTTGAGTTACTTGACTCTTATTAGCTATGTGACCTTGGACAAGTCACAGAATTCTGACTGCCTTGTATCCAGGGCCATCTCCAGGCATCCTGACTCATATCTAGCCATTGGACCCAGATGATTGTGGAGGAAAAAGTGAGGCTGGTAACTTAGTACAGCCCCCCCCCCCCCCAACTCAAATCCAATTTATGCATGTTATGCTGTGGTCTTTTTCAGGGATGAAGGACAAATATCATCACTACTGCAAAAGCAATTTGGTTGTTAAAGAAATGGGAATCTTGATGGTACTAGAAGTCATTATCATTGTCCTGGTAGTGGTAGTGATAGTTGTGATAATAGTGGTGGTGATAGTAGGATTAGTTGTAGCAGCAGCAGTAGTAATTTCAGTTAATGTTAGTTTTCTCCTTTCCAGGAATACTATTGAATGTTTTCAATTTTTAAAGAGCAGTCGTGTATGCTCAATGCCAGTTTTACTCTGACATTTCATGCTTAAACTCTTTTCTTGATTGGAGATTGTTTGCCCTTTTTATTATATTAGCTGAGATGAATGAAAACCCCAAGAGACAGGTTTAATTAGTCTAGGTAGCAATCAATTACTTTATCTCAGTAACTAAAAATAGCAATGGAGTCACTGAAATGCTTTAAATCCCTTCTGAAAAGGACTTCCTCTGACAAATGAACATCAACCTTGATCAGTAGATATTTAGTGAGGATGTAGGCTGAAAGTCTTCAGCCCATCCTACTGAGAATGAGGTTTGATCATAAGACTTAGCAGCCTCCAACAGTTTGGGATGGGGAAGGCATTTCTATCTGTTCCTCTCTGGACTGATCTCCTTTCCAGCCTGGTTTATCTTAAACTCTATTGGAGGAGTTCTAAGACAGGAGTTCCCTCCCTCAGAGTAAGGGCTTTCCCACCTTAGATTCTGTTTATACTCTAAACAGCAATTAAATCTTCTCATAGGGTGGTGATCTACCCCATCAGCTGTGCCCTTCAGAGACTGATTTTATCAGGAGCTGAACCTTTGCAGACAAAAAAAAATTAATGAATAAAGTTCTTAATACAATTATATTTTTATATATATATATATTTCTTTATCTGAAGATCAGTTTTCTCTAAGGTGTCATACACTATTGGAACTTAAATGGGGATTCTTTATATATATATATATATATATATATATATATATATATATATATATGTATAGTCAAGTTTTCTTATTATCAAATAACCTTAGCAATGCTGAGGTTAGATTAGATCTTTGACAGTTTTTCTATCTCAAGATCTTCTCCTGAAGATCATAAATTCTATAATCTAATGGTCCAAATTCAAGTATTCTAAATTTCTTTGCCAGTCATTTATTTATCTAGTTATTATCCAAAGGGATATAAAATAAGTAATATGCATAGTCTCATGAATCCAGAGGCAGAATTTTCTAGAGCATTTAAATAAAGAGGACATACACTGACCTTGGAGTCAGTAGAGTGGGAGTTTGAATCCAGCCTCAGATACTTGACTCTTACAAGCTGTGTGATATTGGACAAGTCACTTAACCCTGATTGCCTGGCATCCAGTGCCATTTCCTGATTCCGATCTGGCCACTGGACCCAGATAACTCTGGAGGAGAAAGTGAGCCTGGTGACTTAGCACAGCTTCCCCCTCACTCAAATCCAATTCATGTGTTTGTTATGGCAACACCTCCCTGATGTTGTGACCTTCAAAAATGAAAGACAGAAATCATTATGACCTTAGGAATCATCTAGAATACCATGCCCTTCTGCTATTTTAAAGATAAGACTTTAGAAATCCAAAGAACTTAAAAAGTTTGGATGAAGTAGGAGATTTATGTAAAAAAATTAATAATTGATATATTAGAGGACATTTATGCTTTTAAAATATTATTGTATAAGTTCCTCATTAATGTGTTCTATTTATTTTTCATACTATGGTATAATTATTTAATTTATTTTTGTTATTTATTTTCTTGTATTTATGTACCATGTAGTTCCCAAAATAATTCATCAGGAAATATTACTTCTAAGTTTCTTTTACTAGTATTATTTTACTCAGACCAGTACCTTTCTAGTTTACTTTTAACATTATAAAGTTTTATTAGCAAAGAAAATAACTATAATATTGAAGTGACCACTAAAAGCAGCCAAGGTAAATTCTTAAGGACATTCTTTGACATAACTGAGAATATGAACTATAGCTATCAAAAAAAGGGAAAGGAGTTTTTTTTGTATATTAGTACTGCCCTTTTTGCCTGACTTTTCACTCATCCTCTTTATCTCCCCCTTTTACCTTTCTTTGATCTTGTCCATATATATTCAGCCTAGATTGATTAAGTATCCTGTGCCCTAATATTTATAGCTATTCTGGGCCTTAAAGTCTCAGGATTCACCCCTGCAATGAATGAATTTTTGTTTTTTAGCTTGGAAAAAAATTTCAGCACCTATCTTTAAGCATACTAAAATTACTTATCCAGCTTTTTTGTGATAAATTATAAAAACATCTATTGAATTCTAAATTGACTGATATAATAAATGATTCTAGCATCTTGTTCAGTTCATTCTCATCTATAGTGAAATAGCACATTCTGCCTTTTAATATCCACTGTGTATTCATCTTTTTTGATTATTAAAAGTAAAGTATACATTTATTCAAACATGCTATTTTTTAAATTTAAGACAATGGGGTTAAGTGACTTGTCCAAGGTCACACAGCTAGGTAATTATTAAGTGTTTGAGGTCAAATTTGAATTCAGGTCCTCCTGACTCCAGGGCTGGTTCTCTAGCCATTGTGCCACCTAGCTGCCCTCAAACATGCTATTTTTGGCATTCTTTGGATTTAAACACATCTGGTCCTATAATTATAAACTGATTTTAGTTCACACAAGGATCTATTAGAAAAAGTTATCAGATTTTCCAGGTTATAAAAGCATTTTTGAATGTATTAATCTACTTTTTTACCTCTTTCCTTTTTTTATTATCCTTAGTGAAACTGTGGTCAACCAATCTGGACAATTCAGTGGCGAGTATTGAAGCCAAGGCAAATGTGTGTTGTGTCAAATTCAGCCCTTCTTCTAGGTACCATTTGGCTTTTGGCTGTGCGGGTAAGTACTCGTGGTATCTGTATTTTTTTTAAACTGTTTTGGGTGGGTTATGTAGTATGAGAATTGGTGAGTAGTAAGAGAAAAGAAAATATGCCTCATTAAATTTCAATACTATTTAAAATACTGATAGATGTTATATTGGAGATGCACTATGCCTTTAATGCTAATCAACTGTTATTTAGTAATTACATTAAAGTATGTGTATGTTATATATAAGTATGTGTGTATTATATATATAATATACACATATACTTGTGTTTATAAAACTTGAATATGAGTACTCTTTATTTAACTGCTCTTGAAAATCCTGCCACTGTATTCATGAACCTATGCATATTACTTATTTTATATCCCCTTGTATAATAATTAAACAAATGACTGTTAAAGAAATTCAGAGTGTTTGAATTTGGATCATTAGATTATAGGATTTATGCTCTTCAGGATATCTGTTCTAAACTCAGCATTTTGTTGATGACAAAATTAAAGTTCAGGTGAAAAGAAAGAGCACAGGGTGAAGTGTCTTTTTTCAGTAACCAATTAAATTAGATTCTCTGCTAAGAAAAATGGGGGTTGCATAGATTCTTATGGGGAATAAGAAAATCTGGAATAGCTTCTTTATTGAATATTAAAGAGTAAATCAAGGGTTAGAATACAGAGATTATCACATACCATCAAGGGTCCAGTTTAGTAGGTGAAGTAATAACTTTTTTCAGTTTTGACCCATGATACCTTCTGGGAACAAATGGAATGATTTTAGTCCCACCTTCATATGACAGCCCTTTAAATTCTTGAAGATTGGTCTCATTTTCCACTGAATCTTTTCTGTTTTAATCATTCCCGTTTCCTTCAGTGATGTACATGTGATACAGATGAAAGTCTCTTCATCATCTTCACTGTTTTCCTCTGAGCACTTATTAATGCCCTTATTCAATTTTGCTTGATTCAATTAATGCCCATATAAAATTATGGGGCGGCTAGATGGCACAGTGGATAGAGCACCGGCCCTGGAGTCAGGAGTACCTGAGTTCAAATCTGGCCTCAGACACTTAATAATTACGTAGCTGTGTGGCCTTGGGAAAGCCATTTAACCCCATTGTCTTGCAAAATAATAATAATATTAATAATAAAAACATGATGATGATGATAATAATATAAAATAAAATTAGACCCAAATGTAGTACTCAACATTAGGTTTGATAAGGACAGAGTATACTGGAACTCAACTTCCCTGTTCAGGGAAATGGTCTTTCTCAATGTAGCCCAAGATCTCAGTAAAATTTTTGGCTTCCACATCCCATTGTAATTTATATTGCATTCCCAGATTGTTTTTAGTATTCCTTTTATCCCACTGTGTGCTTTCCTCATTTTATACTTCTGACATTATTGTTTTTGGTTGTAAGAAAGTGTAAGGCATTACAAATAATTCTCTAGTTTTAATTCTTAACAAATTTGCTTTATTCTGACAAGATCCTTTTGGATTCTGACTCTATTGTGTCATCTGTCCTGTGAGAGAGAGAGAGAGAGAGACAGACAGAGAGACAGAGAGAGAGAGAGAGAGAGAGAGAGAGAGAGAGAGAGAGAGAGAGAGTGTTTGTGTGTGTGTCTTTTGTTAGTCAAGCAACCCTGTTGGAAAAAAAAAATGAGACAAGGAGAGCCAGAGCCAAGATGGTAGAATAGAAAAGTACCCAGATGAGCTCTCTCAAATCCCCTCCAAATAACTCTAAAATAACAACTCAAATTGAATTCTGGAGCAGCATCAACAGCAACACATTTTCCAATTCAGGAAAACTTAGGTTAGCAGTAAAAGTCTTTCTTATGCTAAAATAACCCTAGGAGACATGCTTTAGACAATGCTATCCAGAGGAAGAAAAACAAAACCAACAACTCTAGAGAATCTGAATGAATACTACATTCGTTTTTAAAAAAAATTTTAAAATTCCTCCTGTATTTTTCTTTCCTATCTCATGGTTTTCTTTCTTTTCCCTTAATCCTAATTCCTCATACCAAAAATGACTAATTTGAAAGCATGTTAAACATAAATGCGTATGTACAATATTCATCTGTTTGCCACTGAGGGGAGGGTGGAAGGAAATTATGTAACTTAAAAATATGCATGTGGATGAATGTTGAAAACTTTCATAACATGTAATTGGAAACAAATTAAAATAATCAGTTGAACAAAAAAAAGTTTTTCTCACTAAGGTGATGGTGGGCAAGTACAATTCAGGCAGCACAGGCCATGGCTACAGGGAGCAAGGTCCCTTCCTTGGTAAAAATTAAGGGCACAGACCAGGAGAGCAATGATTAGAGCATGCTAAAAATTTACAAACCCCTAGAGCTAGCTCTAAAAATAGCAGCCAGACAGGCCTGGTTTGGGACAATGCCTCCTCTACCCTAAAAGCAAAACCCAACATAAAGATAAGAGATAATTTGGAGAAATTAACAATTGAACCTGATCATAGTACATTACTATGATGACAGGGGAACATCAGACAGAAACTCAGAAATATGATAATGAAGTTAAAACAACCACATGGAAATCTTCAAAAGAAAAATATGAATTGCTTACAGACCCAAAATAAATTTCTTGAAGAATTTTAAAAAGATTTTAAGAACCAAATATGAAAATTAAAGGAAAAATCAGGGAAAAAATGAGAGTGATACAAGAAAAATTTTGAAAAAAGAGTTAATAGCTTGGAAAAGGAGGTACACACATAAAATATTGAAGAAAATAATGCCTTAAAATGGACTAAATAGTAAAACTTAAAAGAGGCACAAAAATCCAATGAAGATTAAAAACTTCTTAAAAACCAAAAGATATACAAAAATTCCCTGAAGAGAAGTACTTCTTAAATAACAGAATTGGTCACATGGAAAAATTCATTGAAAGAAAAAAACTCCTTAAAAAGTAGAATTGACCAAATGAAAAAGGAGGTACAAAAGTTCAATGAAGAAAATAATTCTTTATAAATTAGAATTTGACAAATGGAAGTTAATAAGTCCTTGAGAAATAAACAATAAACAAAATCAAAAGAATGAAAAAATAGAAGAAAATGTGAAATATCTCATTGGAAAAGCAACTGACCTGGACATAGATTTAGGAGAGATAATTTAAGAATTGTTGGACTATTTAAAAGCCATATTTAAAAAAACAAAAAAGCTTAGAGGCAGCCAGGTGGTGCAGTGGTCAGGAGGATCTGATTTCAAAGCTGACCTTAGACATTTAATACTTACTTAACTTTGTGACCTTGGACAAATAAATCAATTAACAACATTGCCTTGTAAAAAAATAAAAAAAAAAACTTGGACAGGATCTTTCCAGAAATTAAGGAAAACTACCTTGATATCCAGGAACTAGAAAATAAAATAAAAATGGAAATAATCATCACCTCCTAAAAGAATCCCAAAATGAAAACTTCCAGGAATATTATAGTCATATTCCAGACCTCCTAAGTCAGTGACAAAATACTGCAAGCAATGTACCTCCGCAGATAAAATGAATTCAAATTTTATGGAGCCAGAAATCAGCATAAATCAAGATTAAAGCGTTTACAATATGATATTCCACCTAGCAAAATTGAGTATTATCCTTAATGGGTAAAAGTGGGTATTTAATGAAATAGAGGACTTTTAAGCATTCCTGATGAAAAGACCAGAGCTAAATAGAAAATTAGAACTTCAACTACAGGACTAAAGAGAAGCATAAAATGATAAATATTTAAAAGAAATTGCATAAGAATCAGTAAGGTTAAACTGTTTGCATCATGCATATATTGGAAAATCCTACACATTTAAGAACTATTGTCATCATTATTAAGGCACCTCTTAGTAAGAAACATAGACAAAGGGCATGATTGTGAGGTGACTGTGATGGACTGATTTCAAAAAAATAAAATGAAAGGATGAGAAAGAGGGATCCATGGTGAAGGCTGAAGGGAGATGAAGAATGAGATAAATGCTTCAGAGGAAGATAATGATTATGAATATAATGATTGGCTCAAACAGGAAATAATACATATTTACTCAATGGAGTAGAGAAATCTAGTTCACCCTACCAGGAAGTAGGAATCTTGAGAGATAAGGGTGGAGTGGAGCTGTTGAAAGAGAGGGCAGATTGTCTAAAGTGGTAGTAGTTGGAAGCTTTTGCTTCCACTTTTGAGGAGGGAGGGAAGGAGAGGGAGAGGGAGAGGGAGAAGGAGAAGACAAAAACAGAACTGTGTACATGAATTGATGAACTCAGCCATAAAATGGAAGTCGATAGCAGAGTGGCTTAAAACTGGAATTCAATAGTATGTTGTTTATAAGAAATACAATTGAAGTAGAAATATACTTTAAAATCTCATGCTGGTAGGCCAGTTGCTTATCATTATTTTTCCCTTTTTCTTTTGGATCTTTTATTCTTCCATATTAATTTTGTTATTTTTTTTCTAACTCTTGTGAAATAGTTCTTTGGTAGGCTGTTTTGTATAAAATTGAACAAGTAAATTAACTTTCATAGTATTCTTTTTTATTATATAGACTCTGCTTCCTTTGCATTTATCCTGATGTAAGAAAATTCATCTAACAATTTTAATGGAATAAACTTCCAGTGGAGGAATTTTAAAAATATTGAATGACTTCAGAGGGGCAGAGTCCAGGGGATTCTTCTCAGATTAATTGTATATCTATTCATACATATATATATATATATATATATATATATATATATATGTGTGTGTGTGTGTGTGTGTGTGTGTGTGTGTGTGTGTGTGTGTTACATATAAATACATAAATATACAATGTACAAATATACATATACAATAAATACATATATAAAACACATACATATAAAATTCTATGTGTATAATACATATATAATTGTATATCACTTTTGAGATACTTTTTAATTTTAATAATCACTTCAAGGAGCGCACACATGCACACACACGTGCGCACATGCAAAAAATATCCAAATTTAGGTTTAAAACAAAGACATCTTAAATATTATGAAGGTCAAAGAAAAATCATGGAAACAGTAAATGTGTGAAATAAAATTAGTTTTTTCTTTTTTGTGTGTGTATATTTTATATTATTACAATAATCTTGTTGTGACAGTAATCATAAACCCCCTCCCCCCTCCAAAAAAAGATGAGAAAACTCAAGAATAGAGAGAGGGGGAAAAATGTACTTCAGTCTGTGCTCAGATTCCAGTGGCTCTTTCTCTGGGATGAGTTGCCTTCCCCATCATTGCCACCTGAGAAGTTGCTTCAATATTTTTCCTACGGTTGCTATTACTAGCTGTATTTCTCTCTGCTGTATTCCTCCCCACTCTCATCTATTCCATTCTCTTTCTCCTCCCTGTTCAGAAGTATATTGTACCTGAGTACCCTCTCCCACAATCTGCCTTCTCTTCTGTCACCTACTCCCCCCCTTCCCTTTCCCCCATTCCCCCCTTATTCCATCCCTTTCCTCTCATTTTTCTCTAGGGTAAGATAGATTTCTATATCCTATTAAGTGTGTGTGTTATTTCCTCTCTGAGCCATTCATGATGAGAATGAAGGCTCACTCATTCCCCCTTGCCTTCCCCTATTCCACTCTATTGTCAAAGCTTTTTCTTGAGCCCCTTCTTCCTCTCCTTTCTCTTCCTCCCAATACTTGCCTTTATCCCCCTTTGACTCCATCTTTTTACTATATTATGCCATTATATTGAGCTCCTTCCTGTACCTTGTCTGTATATGTTCCTTCTAACTACTCTTATGAATGAGAAGGTTTATATGAATTATTGGTATCTTCTTCCCATGCAGGAATACAAATAGTTCAACATCATTGAGTTCCTCATAGTTAGTCCTTCTTATCCACCCCCTGGTTGACCAGAGTCCTGTACTTGAAGATCAATTTCTGTTTAGCTGTGGTTTTTTCAGTAGGAAAGTTTGAAAGTCCCCTGTTACACTGAAAATCCATCTTTTCCCTTGAAAGAGGATGTTCAGTTTTGCTGGGTAGTTGATTCTTGGTTGTAAACCAAGCTCCTTTGCCTTGTGGAATATCCTATTCCAATCCCTATAAACCCTTAATGTATATGCTGCCAGATCCTGTGTAATCCTTACTATAGAGCCATGGTAGTTGGATTGTTTCTTTTTGGCAGCTTTTAGTTTTTTCTCTTTGAGTTGGGAGTTTTGGAGTTTTGCTATAATATTCCTAGAAGTTTTTCTTTTGGGATTTCTTTCAAGGAGGTGACCCGTGAATTCCCTCAATTTCTATTTTACCTTCTCCTAGAATCTCAGGGCAATTTTGCTGCATTATTTCTTGAAAAATGGCTCTAAGTCAGTTGATTTTCCAATGAAATAATTCACATTTTCTTTAATTTTTGTTTTTTTTAGTATGATTTTATTCTTTCCTGAGTTCTCATAAAGTCATCAGCTTCCTTTAGTTTCATTCTGCATTTGAAGGAGTGATTTTCTTCAGAGAGCTTTTTTATCTCCTTTATAGCTGACCAGTTCTGCTTTTTAAGACATTCTTCTCATTTGCCTTTTGTATTGCTTTTTTCTGTTGGACCTAAACTGGTTTTTAATATGTTATTTTCTTCTGTATTTTTTTTTTATTTCTTTCACCAAGTTGCTGACTTGGTTTTCATGATTTATCTGCATCACTCTCATTTCTCCTACCAATTTTTCCTGTTTCCCTTAATTTCTTTTCAGAATCTTTTTTGAGCTCATCCATAGCCTGAGCCCATTTTCTGTTTCTCTTGGAGGTTTTAGATACAGAAGCTTTGATTTTGGCATCATCTGAATATGTATTTTGATCTTCCATGGGATCAATGTAATTTTCTGTGGTCTGATTCTTCTTTTTATGTTGTTTGCTCATTTCCTCAGCCCATGACTGATTTACCATACTTCCAAGACTTTGAGGGTTTGGGGGGATAATCCACAGGGATTTTAATTCCTCCAAGGTCTTTTGAGAGACTCTGACTGCTCTCTTGCCTGTGTTAAGGCCCTCCTCTCTGCCCTGGAACTATAAGGATGATCCTTGTTTGGCTATGGTGATTGGGAGCCCAGACTGCAACCTGAATCTGAGTGTGGGCAAACAGCTGAGTCCTGCTCCCAGGAAAGCAGAGAGACCTCTGCAGTTTCCCCCAACCCCCTTAGCATCTGTAGGCTGAGAGCTCTGGATGTGCTGGATGGCTCTATGGACTCCTGCTTAAGTTCTCATCCCAGGGCTGCTCTGAGGCTGGAGCTCACTCAGTACTCCGTTGCTGCAGAGTTCTCTCACCACCCCTTCCTGGTGTCCCTGATGATTAATTAAACCAGTCCCTCTACCATGGACTTAGGTGCCCTGCCCAGCTGTGTTGCTGCTGCTGCTGCCACCACCACCATGCAGCTATGTTGTCTTGGATGAGAAATTGTATTATTCAGTCTTTCTGTGGGTTCTCCCCCTCTAGATTTTGGCTAGAGTTATAATTTGAGGCTATTGGAGTTTTTTGAGGTAAAAGTTTTTGGGAATTCCTGCCTTCATGCCTTCATTTTGGTTCCACCCCACATTATAATAATAAACAACACATTAAAATTTCTGAGATGCAGCTAAAGAAGTCTTGAAGGGAAAAATTATATTCCTACAAACTTGTAAATGACAAGAATTGAAAAAGAGAGGATTAATCTTCTTAATATGTATTTTAAAAATTTGAAAGCCAATTTTTTTTTTAGTCAAACATTCTTATCAAGTGGAAAGAAATAGAGAAATGGTTTAACTTTTATCTTTTCTGCACTGAAGGGAAAACCATCAAACCAGCTGCCTGAGATGTTAATAAAATATTCTATTTGCATGCTTACTGAGTTGAAACATAATATAAACTATAATCATTTGTGGATAAATGCTGATAATCTAGTTTGGTTTTTTTTTTAGAGATATAACATTTCTCCCCTGATGTTAAGAATATAAGTTATGGGTGAAGTTATCATCATCATCATTCCTCAGCAATAACACTTAGCTTTTGGCATTTATTTTCCAGCAGCACTAATCTTTGTCCAAGATTTTGAATGAGTTTTGAATTGTATACTATCCTCATCTGGGTTATATGGCAACTCAAAGTTTCAGTAAAAGTCTTTGTGCTTCCGTTAGCTGACTAAGAATAGTTAATTGGATTTGATTTCTCCCCCCATCATAACTCCTAGCCTCTCAACATTTTACCCATAGAATTAAAGATTTCACATATATAAGGCATTTAGAATGTTTCCTTTAGATTTCAATATACCTTTCTCTTATTTCTTCTACCATTTTGACCTCAGATTTTTACTTATTCCCCACAAGTCCTTTTTCATAATAATTTTGATATGCAACACTTAGCCAAAAAGTATCTTATGTTTATTGCCCATGAATAATATATAATTGAATAATAATTGAATAATAAAAAGAGAATTTATTAAGCATTGGCTATGTTCCATATACTGTGCACAGGAGACACAAATGACCAAAAAGGGGTGATGATCTCTGCCCTTTGGTGCTTAAATTCTTATGTGGATAGCTAACACACATAAAAGAAAATTTTAAAGGAGAGGGAGACATTGATTCTAGGGGGAGAAATGATCTGGCAAGACAGACTGCACCAGGTTAGAAATGAAAATGGATACTGTACATAGACTTTGCAAAATGGAGGATCTAGGTTGGAAATCAGTAATTAGAAAGGGAAACCCTAATGGAGACATGACCAGAGAGAGAGAAGCCTGCAGAGCCACTGTTTGAGAAGCAATACAGCCTTCTATGTGTGAGGTTCAAAAAAGGCAAAAACAACAATAAAACTCATCCCCTTCTCTCCAAGAGTAGTTTACATTGTAGTAGCAGGGGGGGGAAGCTTGCAAGCAACTTTGTACAGATTAGATGTAGATATAGATATAGATATAGATATAGATATAGATAGATATATACATCTCAAATTGAAGGCAATCATAGAAAAAAGACATTAGCTTTTAGGGGGATTGAGAAAAGTTTGCTGTCCTAGGGATTCAGTAAGTTTAGCCATTTAATTTAGTTATAATAGGAAAAAAATAGATTGAAGGAAGTTAAATGTACCTTGCTTATGATAATTTCGGGAAAATGTTTATTATTGACTTAAGTTTTTTATAACAAAAACTTTAAAAGTATGTATTTGATATGCTTTTTCCTATGAAGTTTTTCTATTTGAAATGCCAGTTTGGTTAATAAAAAAGAGTTGCCATAGAAGTATTTTAGATTATTTTAAAAATTTATTAGAATGAAAAGGTATACTTATCCTTTGTTTTTTAAAGGTTACATTCTAGAATTACAAAATTCAAAGTTTATTTTTAAAAGAGGAAAAAAATCCATTTTTAATTAAAATATTTTAACAGAAAACCCAGAAATATTTTAAAAGTCTCATTCCTACAAGTTCAATTTATATTTTGTCTAGGGCAGAGTAATAATTTTATAAATATGTGTGTATGCACACACACACTATCTGCCATTCTATTTCTTTTCAAATGTGTAAGTGCATATTTGCTTTTAACTTTTATTTCTTTTTAAATTCTGAGTTCCCAGTTTTCTCTCCCTTTTACTTCTCTCCCTTCCTTGAAAACTAAGGAGTTTGATATTATTTATGTGAAGTCATGCATTTCCATTTTAGCCGTATTGCAAAAGGAAAAAAAGGAAACACAAAATAGACCAATAAAAGTATGCTTCAATCGGCATTTAGAATTTATCAGTTCTCTCTTTTTAGGTGGATAGCATTTTCACCATGATTCCTTTGGAATTCTCTTGAACCATGTGACCATTACTTTGAACGGAGTAGCTAATCGTTACAATATTGTTATAACTGTGTACAGTGTTCTTGTTCTGCTCCGTTCACTTTGCAAGGGTTCACATAAGTTTTGCAGATTTTTCTGAGCATCTTGTTCATTATTTCTTATGGCACAATAGTATTGTATCATGATCATTTACCACAACTTGCTTAGTTAACCATTTCCCACTTGGTAGGCATACCCTCAATTTCCAATTATTTGCCACCACTAAAAAACTTTTTAATAGTTTTGTACAAATAATTCCTTTCCCCCACCTTTTTTAAAAAATTTCTTTGGGATGTAGACATTTTAATGGTATTGGTAGGGCAAAGCAGGTGCACAGTTTTATAGCTCTTTGAGTATAGTTCTACATTGTTCTCCAGAATGGTTGGATCAATTCAGATATTCAGCAATACAGTATTAGTGTCCCAATTTTTCCACATTCCTTCCACCATTTATCATTTACCTTTTTTTTGTCAAGTAATCAGTCTAATAGATGTGAGATGGAACCTCAGACTCATTTTAGTTTGCGTTTCTCTAGTCAGTGATTTAGAACATGTTTATGTAATTATTAATAACTTAAATTTCTTCTGATAACTCTCATATTCTTTGATGCTTTATTAGTTGAGGTATGCCTCAGTTCACTATACATAGTTGAGAAATGACACCTTTATCAGAGAAATAGTGTAAAATTTCCCCCCCTTTTCCTGTTTTCCTTCGAATTTTGCTGCATTAGTTTTGTTTAAAAGTTTTGTACTTTATGAAATCAAAATTATTGCTTTTACTATTGGTGATACTTTGTCCTGTTTGGCCACAAACTGTTCCTTTACAGAGAGGAAAGGTAGATTTTCCCATGCTCCTCAGATTTTCTTATGACATCACCCTCTGTCTAAATCATTTTATCCATTTTGACCATATCTTGATATATTGTATGAGATGTTATAGACCTAGTTTGTTAAACATTGAGTTCTATTCCACTGATCCATTCCTCTATTTCTTAGCCAGTACCAGATTATTTTGTTGATTACCTCTTTGTAATGAAGTTTGAAGTCTGGTATTGCTAGGTCCTTTTCCAATCTGAAACCTATGGATATATTTTAAAAATTGTGCCAATATACTAGCACTAATGATAAGAATTATTGTGCTTGAAAAAAATAATGTTACAAGGATCTTTGTAAAACTTTTCCATTTTTCTTCCTCCTTAATCCTTATATTACTACTTTTGAATGTCCTTGGAGTGACTTTGTTTACTTGGATAGCTTGCTACACTGTTTCTCAACTGATTTAAACCTCCATTCCTTTTCTCTAATGAGATGTTACTGCATCATAGTTTATGGATAATTTTTTTATTATAACTCTGGCTCTTGGCATTAATCTCTTTCCATTTAGTCCTGTCAAACAATATTTACTGAAAAAATTTAATTTTTAGATACTTTTTTGTTAGCTTTTTCTGGTTTTATCCATTCATAGAAGTTTGACTTAGTGAGAATAAAGCATTTATTTTTTCAAGATGTCCTTTAAACTCTGTATGTATATATTTGGTGCAGATAGGATAATGTTTGACCTAATGTTGAAAAGAAGAGTGAACTGGATTACTTTTGAGAAATGGCAATGCCCTTAAGTAAATTCCAGACTTCCCTTGATGAAATGCTAATGGTGGTTTGATGTGGAGCATCTCTATCTCAGAAGAACCAAATATGTGGAATCCAGTAAGAGGACCTAGTATATAAGTAAGCATTCTACAGTACATAATCATCAAAGGATTCCAGAAACAGGAGTAAAGGACATTAATAAATTCTGTCTCTGAAAGAGTGCAAGTGGTAGGTGGACAGCTACATTGCTTCAGTAATACTAAACAGAAAGTATAATACTAAACAGAAAATGAAGATGACCTAAAGCACACAGAGTGACATCTCTAGTAGTGAATTTTTCTGGAGAGATTGAATTGGAAAATTGTAATGAGTCTTACTGCATAGACAGTTATAAATAGGTTATAAGCTTTATCATTGCCAAGAAATTCTAAATGAGATAAAAATGAATAGTATTTGTCTGATATAGATAAATTCTTAGGGGATCATGGCTCCCTTGAAATATCTTTCATTTAACATATTATCAATCAATTGATTTGTGGGTAAGGTCACACATTTGGGGGAAATTTTTCCTCAATTTTATAGATTTTTGAAATAATTCTTTTAGATTAGGCCAGGCCTTTGTTTCCCTGAGTAGTGTAGTGCAAAGCCAACTGCTCTTTAGATAGTAACTGAGAACCTTGAAGTGAAGTTCAAAATATCCAGAGGATCTGAGACTATCTATACTTGATTCCTGTTTTTCCATAACCAACATCTTAATGTTTCTCATATATGTATTAAAACTATTAATTGGTAAGAAATCAGATATTTCATGTGATCTTTGGTAAAATATTTTAATTAATGATTTCCCTCCTTTGATTTTCTTATCCTTTGCCTTCCCTCATCCACTAAGGTGTTTCCTTGTGAAGATAATCTGTAGAAATAGCAATTGCTTATTTTTCCCCTCGGCATAAGCCCTTCCTGATTACTGCTACCATTGGCCTTCTCTCCCCATCAGCTAAAGTGTTTAACCTGCTAACATGGCCTGCAGATGCATTTTTTACTTCCATATCCAAAATAGAATATTAATACCAGTTTTATCTACAAGTTTATTCACACTTCGTATTTCCCCTTCAGTATGACTGTAAAATTCTTACCACCTTCTCTCCTGATCCTGTGTTTGAATCACATTTTATTAAAGAGAAAAAAATTCTCTTCATTGCATCTTGTCAGTGTCCCATTTTTCCTAGTTAACTGAATTCTCTTTCATCTGCCATATTGTGCCATCCACCATGCCTTCATTACCAAATTCACTTTCATCATTGATGACATATTTTATTTTGTAACTCTGCATTTGAAAAATAGGAATATTTCCATAGTAAAAAGAAAGGTGATTGTCTTTGAAATTGTAGTTCTGTTATATAAGTTCAAGCTGGGTTTTTTAAAAGTATGTAATAGGGGCGGCTAGGTGGCGTAGTGGATTAAGCACCGGCCTTGGAGTCAGGAGTACCTTGGGTTCAAATCAGGTCTCAGACACTTAATAATTACCTAGCTGTGTGGCCTTGGGCAAGCCACTTAACCCCATTTGCCTTGCAAAAAAAAAAAAACCCTAAAAAAAAAGTATGTAATAAATTTAGCATGCTAGTTCCAATTCTGTCCTGGTTATTTTTGTCTTCCTCTTCACTTCCATTCTCTTCTGTGCATTTTTAATGCTATTTTAAAAATTTTATAAACTTGATCGTGATTTTCCATATTAGAATATGATTTTGAAAGCAGAATGTCTTTCTTTTCTGTTTATATCTCCATTGCTTAGCATAATATTTTGTACATAATAAACTCTTCTATTTAATTAATTGATTAATTGTTTTTAGTTTTTACAAAGCAGTGGGGTCAAGTGACTTGCCCATAGTCACACATCTAGGCAATTATTAAGTGTCTGAGTTTGGATTTGAACTAAGATACTCCTGACTACAGGGCTGGTGCTCTATTCACTGCTCCACCTAACTCTCCCATAATAAATTTTTTTTTAACTTTTTTTTCATAATAAACTCTTGATAAATGTTTCATTCATATACAAATAAAAGATACCAGTCAAAAACTCAAAAATGTTGTTTGCCATATAGTTTCTGTGGTAATTGGAATGGCTACTTTATCTCAATTAAGCTCTTAATGTTGGAGCTCTTATAATTATTTTTAAAGATACATTTTACTATGTATACTTTAACATTACCTACTCCTCCCATTTTTTTTTTGTCATTTACAGATTTTTTCCCTTAAATTTCCGCAATTTAAAAAAAATTCTCTTATTAAAACAGAACTCACAAAACACATCCCCATGTTGCCCATGACTGGAAAATATAAATCTTGTTCTCCACCTCTGGTCTGTTTTCTCTTTCAGTAGCTGGGAAGCTTATTCCTTTGAAGTTATGGTTGTTTATTGCATTAGAGTTCTTAAGTTTTTCAAAGATGTCTTTAGAATGTTCTATTAAAATTTTTCCTTATCCTCTCAATTTTAGACCTTACCCAATTCTCTAGATCTGTCACTTGTCATTTCTTGTATTGTAAAAATAATTATATTCATATACCATAATTTGTTCAAATATTTCCCAATTGATATCTATTCCTTATTTTCAAATTCTTTGATACAACAAAAATAGTACTGCTATGAATATTTTTGTGTATGTAGGTAATTTCTTTTATGTCTTTGTATATTTCTAGGTAAAAGAATATTCACAGGTTAGTGATTTTAGAGACAAAGTTACAAATTGTTTTATAAAATGACTGGACAAATTCTTACCTACACCAACAATGCATTAGTTATCCTGTCCTCACTCAGCCCTTTCAACAGTTAATTATTTGCTGATTTTGTTTTCTTTACCTGTCTGATGGGTGTGAGGCAGAACCTCAGAATGTTTTAATGTACATTTCTTTTACTAATAGTGATATAAAGTGGGTCTTAATATTATGATTGATCTGATTTTCCTATGAGAACTGCTCATTCATGTCCTTTGATGATACATCTATTATTGAATGACTCTTTTTCTTATATTTGCTGGTTCTTAATTTTCGAGGGGCACTCTTTCCATATTAAAAAAAGATCCATTTGTTCCATAATTTTTAATATTTTCAAAAATTTTTGGTTTTAGACTTTTTTCATTCCATTAATATAGGCATGTAATGTACTCTTTTTGTTATTAATATAGTCTTTTATGCTTACAATTTTTCTACTTATCCTAATTCTCTGGTATAAATCCAACCTGGCCATGTTGTATATTCTTCCTGATTTGTTACTTTGGTTTCTTTGTTAATATGTTATTTAATATGTTTGTGTTGATGTTCATTAGACATGATAGCTTTGTTGCTCTACCTTTTTAAAAGTAAAATTCATTAGAATAATTCTGAAGACAAAAATGTAGGTTTTGATGGGGGGAGAGTATTGAGTACATTAAAAGTCTCAGTCTTTGTTTCAGTTTCTTGTATTGAAAACAGGGAATAATAGCACCTCCCTTAAAGGATTGTTGTGATGATCATTTTGTAAATATTTTTTATAATATTTGTAAAAGTACTTAGCCTTGCACATTATCCATTGCTCCACCTACCATGAAATAAATAAGTACTGCTCATTATATCATAAGTTGAAATGCTTCAGTGGACAGAAGTTGCCTGATTTTTTTTTTTTTTGCAGCAAAATGATTCTTAAATTTTATTGTATTATTCCCGCTCATCCTGATTTCCTCATCTATTAATGATAACCAAGGTGATCTTTACTGATTAAGATCATGTAAATAGAAGTCAAGAGGAAGATATAAACATGGCTTTTACCTATCATGCAATATAAATGACAGGAATGAGATGATTAAATAGAAACAAGTGGATAAGAAGAAACCAGTTGAATAATAATGGAATATCAATACATCTATCTTAAGCATTTTGTTTTATTGTGATACAGGTATCAAATAATGATGAAACCTATAATAGAACTCAAAATCCCTGAAATACATTCTACTACTGCCTTAGTAGCAAAAGGTTGGTATATTGTAAGGAAAATGTTAGCTTTCTGATTTTTTTTCTTTTATTACTGTTAAGTAGTCCAATAATGGCCTTTTTATATGTGAGAAATTAGTTTGACTAAAAACATTTTCTTCTTTGATTAAAAATTAGAAATGTTCTTCATTAACTATTAAGTTGCCCCAAATTATATTTATTATATGTATAAATTTAGCATATTTTCAGCAGAGCTGTTGATGAAAATTATTGATATTTCATCTGATCAGTTGATTTGGCAAATATATTAGTGAATAATGCTTTAATAAGACAAAATTGATTTTACTTCTCTTCAATGAACAAAAAGGAAAATCTCATTAAATTGTTCTAAAGTATTTAGAGAAAATAAATGGGATAAGCTGTCTTATTTACCATTGATATTTAAGATAACATGAATTGCTATTATTTACATACGTAGAAATCTTTCTTGTTCCTATCAAGGATAATTTTTTTCTTTCCTTTCTTTGTTTATTGAATAAAAGAAATCAGATGATAAGTAACAGGTGAATAAAAGTAAGTCTTTTAGACCTATAAATTTCAATTTATAGTTTTAATGGAAACAGGCAAACACAAGTCAGCTAAGCTTTGATTTACTACATTTTTCACACATAAATATTTCCTACTCAGTGGTTGTCTAAATCACAAGTAACTATAAGTGACTAAGTTGAGATGAGAATAGAAGTGTTTTTCACTGCCTACTCGTGTAATTTGTCAGTGCCAAATAGAATATAAAACCCAAGAAGGATCTTAATGTCATAGTTTTTGCCATATAGTAAAGCAGTATTGCTTCTTTGAATGATTGATCATAAGTTTCTCTAAGGTACCTGGAATTTAATTTTTCTGATTTACTTAGGCTTTTAAAGCTTTGTTTCTTTGGCACTTTGGTATTTTTATTCTGTTGTGAGAAAATTCGTATGGTCTAACAGAAATGGTATCTTTCGGGGCAGCTAGGTGGTGAAGTGGATAGAGCACTGGCCCTGGAGTCAGGAGAACCTCAGTTCAAATTCGCCTCAGACATTTAATAATTACTTAGCTGTGTGACCTTGGTTAAGTCACTTAACCCCACTGCCTTGCAAAAAAAAATTAAAAAAAAAAGAAATGGTATCTCTCAATTGTAAAATTAAATCCAACCCCAAAATTAAGTTGCTAAATTTATCCCTCATCAGGCTCTATCCTGAATTTGCAGTTCTGGGGACTGACATTAAATGAAAAGATTTAGACTTCTCTAGTGAAGTTTTTCAAAGGCGAATTCAACTTTTAATATCTGATGTCAGTCATCCAATGCAGTTTCACTTGAAGTCATAGAATTTTACACTCCTAGGTTCATTTTTTGAGAACCCAGAGTTGTAAAAGGGGAGCAAATGGTTTTTTTGAGACTACTTTTGTTTACATAACTTAAGCCCAGCATAGACACATAGACTTCTCTTTTCTCCTGCCACCATTCTTTAGCTTTGCCTCAGTAAATTTGCATTTATTAAATACTTTCATTGTGCCCCCAGTACTGTGCAGGACTCTAGATGCATGAAAATTGTAATGGAAGTAGCAGTTGCTTTCTATAAAACATTGAGTGCACGCTTCTTCTCCTTCCTTGTCATTGTTCAAATTAGTAAGGTATCAATAATAGAAAAAAATGAGTTCAAAAATGAACCAGAAATTTTACATCTCTCCAAATTAAAAAAAAAAGGACCTGAATAAGGCCCAAATAAATTGAGGCTTATTTAGCTTTTCTAACATTATTGATTCATGTTGCCTTTCATAGCTACTATAAGATATGTTTATGTCTTTTACTATTATCAGGACACTTCATTGATTTTATAGTATTTGGGTAGATATAACCAGTATCTTACCTTTTTAAATTTAATTTTATTTTTTATCAATAAATATTTGTCTTTTTTATTTTAATTTATACTTTTATTTATTTACACTTTACTAAAAGTCTTGTTGTAAGAATAAACATCCCCCCACAAAATAAAAAAACCTCACAAGAAATAAAGTGAAAAAAAAGAAAAAAATGTGCTTTAGTCTGGGTTCAAATACCATCAGATCTGTCTTTGGGGTGGATTGCATTCTTTATAATAAGTACATCAGAGAAGTTACTTCCATATTTTTCCATAGTTGCTGTTGCTGATTATAATTCCCTCCATCCATTCCTCCCCACTTCCCATTTTTTATACTTTCTCTCTCTTTTCACTCTGTCCCTCTTCAAAAATTTACTGTGGGGCAACCAAGTGGCACAGTGGACAGAGCACTGGCCCTGGGGCCAGGGGCCCCCAGACTACATTCCACCCCAGAGACCCAGCAACCACCCAGCCCCATAGTCATGGACAGACCATCCAATCCCACCACCTTGCTAAAAGTAAAAAGAAAATCTAACTATTCCTCTCCTATGATCTACCCCCTCCTCTGTCACCCACATCCCCCCTCCCTTCCCTTGTCCCCCTTCTCCCATCCCCTTTCTCTTTCTTCTAGATTTCTGTGCTCTATTTAAGTACATATGTTGTTTCCTTTCTGAGCCATTTCCAATGAGAATAAAGACTCCCCTCATTCCCCGTCACCTTCCCCCCTTCTATACCATTGCAAAAGCTATTTCTTGACTCTTCTACATGAAATATCTTAACCTATTCTACCTCTCCTTTCCTTTTCTCCCTGTACATTCCCTTTGCACCCATTGACTCTATTTTTACAATATATTATACTTTCAAATTCATCTCTCTTCTGTGCCTTGTCTATATATGCTCCTTCTAACTACTGTCATAAATGAGAATGCTCATGAGTATTTTCAGTATCATCTTTCCATGCAGGAATACACGCAGTTCATCATCATTAAATCCCTCATAATTTACCCTTCTTGTCCACCCTCTCTTTGTTTCACCTGAGACCTGTACTTGAAGATCAAACTTTCTGTTCAGCTCTGCTCATTTCAACAGTAACATTTGAAATTCCCGTTTCACTGAAAGTCCATCTTTTCCCCTGGAAGAGGATGTTCAGTTTTGCTGGGTAATTGATTCTTGGTTGCATTCCAGGCTCTTTTGCCTTCTGGAATATCATATTCCAAGCCCTACAAGCCCTCAGTATGGCTGCTGCTAAGTCCTGTGTGATCCTGACTTTGAATTGTTTCCTTCTGGCTGCTTGTAGTATTTTCTCTTTGACTTGGCAGTTCTGAAACTTGGCTGTAATATTCCTGGGGAGGTATTTTTTGTGGTGGGGGGATCTTTTTCCAGAGGAGAACAGTGGATTCTCTCAATTTCTATTTTACTCTCTGTCTCTAGGATATCAGGGCAATTTTTGTGTAGAAATTCATTAAAAATGAAGTCAAGGCTCTTTTCCTGATCATGACTTTCAGGTAGCCCAATAATTTTTAAATTGTCTCTTCTGGATCTGTTTTCCAGGTCATTTGTTTTTTTTCAGAGAGATATTTCACGGTTTCTTCTAGTTTTTCATTCTTTTGGTATTGTTTTATCATTTGTTGATTCCTCGCAGTCATTAGCTTCCTTTAGCTCCATTCTACATTTGAAGGAGTTGTTTTCTTCAGAGAGCTTTATCTCCTTTTCCATCTGGCAAGTTCTGCTTTTTAAAGTATTCTTCTCCTCATTAATAGTGTCGACTGCTTTTTCCATTTGACCTAAACTGGTTTTAACTTGTTGTTTTCTTCAGCATTTTTTGAATCTCCTTGTCTAAGATATTGACTTGGTTTTCATGGTTTTTCTAGCATATCTCTCATTTCTCTTCCCAATTTTCCTCTACCTCTCTTACTTGATTTTCAAACTCTTTTTTGAGCTCTGCCATAGCCTGAGTCCAACTCCTATTTTTCTTGGAGGCTTTAGATGCAGAAACTTTGTGATCTTCTGAGTGTGTGTTTTGATTCTCCATGGGACCAGAGTAATTGTCTGTGGTCAGGTCTCATTTTTCTGTTTACTCATTTCCCCATCTTGTGCCAGGTTTTGGGGTGCTTCCTGAGATTTTGAGTATTATTGGGACATCCCTTCAAGGACCTCTGTTCTTTCATGGTCTTATGAGAGGCTCGCACTGCTCTCTTGTCTGTGTGCCTGTGGATGACCACAAGCACACTCCTCTGCTCCAGGGCAATGAGGAGGGCCCCTGCTCTATGATAGTATGGGGGCCCACACTGTGACCAGGGTCTGAATATGGTCAAAGCCCCAGAGTCCTGTCCCAGAGACAGAGGACAAGCCTCAACAGTCTTCCCCTGCTCCCTTACCTTGTATGGGCTAAGCACTCTAGAAGCAGCTGCTGGGTGGCTCCCTGCTGGGAAGCTCTGTGGGCAGCTTCCATTTCCTGGGATCTGGACTGTGCTGAGGGCTGTGGCCATACGGAGGAGGACCATGCTTGCGTGGGCTTCATGCTTGCTCTGTCAGAGGTTCTGCCTGCTGATCTGAGTTGTGCTTGGTGTTACCTGGGTTGGCAGATCAGTAAATGACTTCTGCTGCCAGGAGCTGGAGCTCCAGGGATCCAGGCACCCTGCAGGCTGTTTTGGGAAAATTGGAACTCCTTCCTTCTGGTGGGTGATCCTAGCTGTGCTGCTGCCCCTCCAACCCCCATGGAACAGAATCTTCCCACCATCTTCCAGGTTACCTTAGACTAGAATTGCCTCACTAGATATTTCCATGGTTTCTGTCTCTCAAAAATTTAGTTATAGTCATAACTTTGAGGTTTTGGAAATTTTTTGGGAAAGAGCTCCTGGGAAAACTTGTTCTCATGCCACCATCTTGGCTCTGCCCTCAATATCTTCCTTTTACCAACCCCAATCAATCAGACCCCTTCCCCCCAAAAAAATAAAATAATTAGCTTGCTTAGTTTTAAAAATAATATGCAGTCTAGCACAACACATTCCCTCTTTAGTTATATCCAAAAACACATGTCATTTTGTGCATTTTGAGTCCATTGCATTTCAGTCAAAATGTACATCAAATACTTCATGGGTATCATGTTTTGTCATGGCATTTAACTAAATTCCTAAGTGTTTCAAAGTTCTGTTCATTTTAATTGTTATTTTAAACTTTTTCTCCTGGTTTTACTTACTTCATTCTAGAAAAATTCATATAAAGTTTTCCAGTTTTCTTTGAAGCTGTCTATTTAGTAATTTCTTAGCATGCAATAGTATATTCATATATCATAATGTTTTGCCATTTCCTAATAATAGATACTCCATTAGTTTCTGGTTCTTTGCTCAGCAGAGCGCTTAGTACATAATAAACACTTAAAAATGCATGCTGACTGACTGCTACCATAAAAATGCTACTATATATATATATATATTTATAATTAGTAGTTTTAGTGAGTAAAGAGGAAGGCCATACCATTTTAGTGACTTTTGGTGCTTAGTTTCAAAATTCTTTGCAGGATCTTAACCAAGGCATCATGTAGATATCTTAAGAGTCCAAAACTTCAAAACAGAACTCCTCTTTCACCCTAAATCCTTACTTTTTCCAAACATGCCTGTTTCACAGGAACCACTATTCTTCCAGATAACCAGGTTCACAATCTAGTTATCTCCTCATCTCATGTCATGTACTCATCCCACTAATCTGATCTGTTAGCAAGTGCAAGTTCTACCTTTTGTCTCCTTCTCCTTGAAATCCTTGTGCCAGGCTTCATCACTTTATGCCTAGATAAATGCCTCAAGTCTGTCCCTGTTTCCATTTCATTCTCCACTCAGTCACCAAAGGCATCTTATTTTTTTTAATTTTTTTTTTTTGAGATTTTGCAAGGCAATGAGTTTAAGCGACTTGCCCAAGGCCACACAGCTAGGTAATTATTAAGTGTCTGAGGACACATTTGAACTCAGGTACTCCTGACTCCAGAGCTTTTACTCTATCCACTGCACCACCTATCTGCTCCCAAAGGCATCTTTCTAACACAGAGATCTGACTGTATCAATCTCCTATTCACTAAATTCCAGTGGCCAGCCTCTATGATCTCCAGAATCAAATAGAATTGGCCTGTTTGACTTCTGAAATCTTTTGTACCTCATCCCTTCCAAACTTTTCAATCCTCTTACTCTTACTCTGTATAATGAAGTGACTGCAGCCTCTTTCCTGAAGCCCTGTTTATGTGTTTTCATTAGCTGTCATCCTTATCTGAAATCCCCTCCCTTCTCTGCTCAACCTCCTATCTTCCATCAAAACTTAGCTCTGATCCCAGTTTTTTTTTTTTTTAGGTTTTTTTTGCAAGGCAAATGGGGTTAAGTGGCTTGCCCAAGGCCACATAGCTAGATAATTATTAAGTGTCTGAGACAGGATTTGAACCCAGGTACTCCTGACTCCAGGGCTGGTACTTTATCCACTACGCCACCTAGCTGCCCCTGATCACAGTTTTACAAAAGTATCTTTACCCAGTTCCCCATCCTTTTTTATTTGTTGTCATTTCTGCTGGTATCTTGCATATGAAATTCTGATTGAAATGAATAGATTCGTAGTTGTTTGTGTGTTTTCTCCCCGTTAGCCTGTGAGCTCCCTGAGAGTCTGTTCTGTTTTAACTTTTTTTTTTTATTCTCTGCTCCTAGCACAGTACTTGGCACCTGATCCATGCTAAGTACTTATTGACTGAGATGCTGGACAACTCCCAGCTTCATCAATAGTAGAATGCCTGTTTTCTCCCAGTTTGTTATCCTTTTCTTTTTCTATCATTTTTACCAATCATGAATGGGAGGTAGAACTTAAAAGCTACATTTAATAGAGTATATATGTGTGTCTGTGTGTGTGAGCATTTTTTTCCTTTTGATTGTTGATAGCTTAGATTTGTTCCTTTGAAAATTGCCTATTCATATGTCCTTTGACAAGTTATCTGTTGGAGAATGGTTCTTTTTCTTTTCCTTACATTAAAAAATAAATTCTTTGTGATATTTTTTACATTATTAAAATTACTCCCATTATCACTTCCCCCATCCCCCAAAAGCGAATCTTCTCATATTAAGGAGAAAAAAAAAAAGCTCTAGAAAACATGAGCAGTATATGATACAGATCTGAAAATATGATACACAGTTTTCTGCACATAAGAATCTCCTCTATAAAGGAGTGAAGCTTGAGGTCTCTTCTCATATCTTAATTTTTCTCTTGGTAACTTTGTTTTTTTCTTGTTGTTGTCTACTCACCTTACTCACTGCCAATGCAGCCCCCAGCCTGCTGCTAGTTTGTACTGGGAGTAGGGGCAACCTGTACTGCACTCTACTGTGCTCCACCAAAGTAGATCATTTTCTAAGTAGATATTTTCTACTTACCTTCTTAGCTGTCCTGAGCTAGAAAACTGTCACCCTAGTCTGTCTTTTGAGGAGTTATTTTAAAGTTGTAGTGAGGGGAATCTGTGAGTCAGGTCCTTGCCTTTGCTTTTACAACATCTTGACACTGTTCCCCATCCCCTGTCTCTCTGTTTCTCTCTCTCTCTCTCTCTCTCTCTCTCTCTCTCTCTCTCTCTCTCTCTCTCTCTCTCTCTCTTTCCCCCTTAGTCAAAAATTCATTTTGGATCATTATCACAGCACAGTAATATGCTGTTTTACATTCTTCAACTTGTTAACTTGTTTATCTTTCACCAGCTGATTACCATCAACTTTGTTTTGGCTCAAATTGTAATAAATGTGAATCCATTTCTAACATATCTTGGATATAAGATCTTTATCATAGAAACTTGCTTCAATGATTTCCCCCCTGTTATATATTTCCCTTCTGATTTTAATTGCATTATTTTTGTTTTTGTAAGTTCTTAAAATTTCTATATAATGAAAATTATCATTTTTATCTTCTGTAATCCTTTCTAGATCTTATTTGATCATGAACTCTTTTCATATTCATAAATCCAAAAGGTAAATCCATTCTTTGAAGAGACTCATTTCTAGATAAACAAATGTTCGAGACTTGGAGATTCAAAAAAAAAAAAATCTGTGCTTTCAAAATCAGGACATTAGTAGGTTATTAAATAACTTTAGGTATGCTGAAATCTTTTAAAGGTCTTTTGGAGAACATTTATCATTTTAAAGTTTTTACTTGATCATTCATTGATATTCTTGACCATGGAAACCTAGAAATATTTATAACATAGATTTGGGCCCAATCAGAATAACTTTTATTGTTACACTTTACTACTACTCATTTTTGGTACATTGTGCACTATTAACAACAGGCAGAAATAAAGTTTATTTTCAAAAGAGACAGAGTAATGCTGCTTTTAAAACGTAAATTAGAACAAAAATCTTTCCAATGCACAAAACAATAGACAATAAAACACAGGGAGCAATATTTAGAGCTAATAGGGTCTATGAATAAAGACAATCTCTTTTTTACTGATACGTAAACTTGGGTCTAGATTTAAAGTAAATGACTGGATTCCTGGACTTGGGGCATGGTTTAGTTCTGCTTAGTAGATCCAAATCTTAAGTATCTTCAAACAACTGATAAAGCTTCACTGTACTTAAAACATGCCAAATTCTTTTTTAGGTTGTACTTTGTTTCATGAGAATCCTTTCTATCTCTACCTTTCTCTTTCTTCCCCCAGTCATACTAATTTCTTTACTTGATTTGTTCTTTTATTTCAGTTTTATATTCATACTTTTTCTTTAAATATAAAACTGTTTTGCATTTATAAAGATCCTCAGTTTCCCATATTTGAAATTTAAATACACCTTGTATTCTCTGAGAAACTTCATCTAGAAAAAAATGTTGTTTTCCAGAGTAGATTTTATGGGGGAAAAAAGTTTACAATGAATGGTGTGAATATTTCTGTTTCATCTGTTTAGAATCTCATATTTTTGCTGTTTATTGTGTCATTTTTCTACTTTTTCCAGTATGTTAGATATTTATTAGATTCGTCTATCTATATAAGGTAGTGTTGATTTTAATGTTTACCAAATAGTTTTTGTCCTTTCAGTAACTTAGAGATTATCTTCTCAATCATTTAAAATTTTTAAGTGGATTTGGTACATTGTTACTTAGGAAGTCAGAGAAAAGAGGAAATAAAAGGGATAATAATTTAGCCATAAAGGAAGAACTTCTCTTTTTTTCAAAATGAACTTTTTTTTACCCATCTCTAGTTTTGCCATTTAACTTGAATATTTGCAGAGTTCAAAGCTTTCTCCCCCCCTTCAATAACTGGAATCCCCCAAATTAATGTAACATTAAGATTCTGTTCTTGATTAATCTTTCTGGATTGAAATGAAAATTTAAGAAGTTTTGGATCTTGAATGAAAATTGACATGTAGATGCTTAAAAATTTAAATTTACTGGAATTTTGACATATATGTAATTGTGACATTACTGAAAATAGATGAAATAGTATGTAGAAGGTATCTAGGAAGTACACTATTTACTTTAACTGAAGTATGATTTTTTCCATTCAAAAATTAGTGATAGCATGTGAAATCTTAAAATTCATTTAAGATTAAAGTGACAGTTTTCTCCCTTAACAATCAATGTCAAATTCTAGTGAAGTTTCTTTTCTGGTATATGTAGTTTATGTTATTGTTTTTTCTTCATTGATTTTGGTATTTTTATTCAAATACCACTTCCTAGAAATGATGCAAAAAATTGACCTTTTGGGAGGTTTTGTTAGTTAATCAAGTCTTTGTAACATTGCATTTTCTGGCTATTACTAGTTCCGAATAATTTGTCACAGTTTTTGACCATAAAATATCAATACCATGTGTGAAAAAGTCACTATACTTGAGTTTTTTCCTATTCATTGCATTTCTGTTTGTGCCTTTTTTCCCCTTGTAGATCACTGTGTCCATTACTATGATCTTCGCAACACTAAACAGCCCATCATGGTGTTCAAAGGACATCGAAAGGCAGTTTCCTATGCAAAGTTTGTGAGTGGGGAGGAAATTGTTTCTGCGTAAGTATTTTTATCTTTTTGAGTTGAGCCCAACACAAGTAAATCTCCCATCATATACTAGATATTTCATTATGTGTGAATCTTTCTAAAGCATAGCAATGGTGTCTTTGCCTTTTCTTTTGAATGACAGAGTGTTATGATTTCTAAAATTAGGAGAAGATTATGGCACAAAAAATTAATAAAAACAAGAAACATTGCTAATTTTGCCACCAGTTGCAATTTCCCAAGTCAACAATTATTTATTAAGTGTGTGACAAGCACTCTACTAAGCCCTAGTTTACAAAGCAAGGCAAAAACAGTTCCTATTTTCAAAGTGCTCATAATCTAATTATGCACAAATGGATAAGCTAGTATTATCTCCAAAGGAAGACAGGAAAGCAAGAGTGGAAATGGGGAGGGAGAGAATTCCAGGCCTGCAGGATCAGCTAATGTAAATGTAATAAGTCAGGAGATGAAGGTTCTAATTCAGTGAACAATAAGGAGGCCAGAGTTAATGGTGCAGAATCTATGGAAAAAGGAGTGTAAGGTAGAAGATGACTAGGAAGGCAAGGAGAGAATTTTGGTTATGAAGTGTTTTTTAAAAGATACACAGAAATTTTTTTCATATTTGACCCTGAAGATAATAAAATGAATATAGTAGAATGAGATAATCAGAATTATCCTTTAGTAAAAACAATTTGATAGCTAAAAGGATAGATTAGAGCAAGAAAGACCTTGAGACATGGAGAGCAGGTTACTGTAATAGTCCAAGTATGTGAAGATGAGCCCTCCACAGGGATGATTTCTTTGTAAGAAGAGAGAAAGGAGAATATATGAGAAATATAATCAAGGCTGAAGCAATAAGACTTGACAGGAGATTGATTATAACAGGTTCGAGACAATGAATAATAAGGGATAACATTTGTGTTGTTAGTCGAGGTGACAAAAGAGACTTGTGGTGCCTTTCAGATAGTAAGGAAAAAGTTTGCAATAAGTGGCTTTTTGAGAAATTCCAGGGGCAGCCTAGGTGGCACAGTGAATAGAGCACTGGCCCTGGAGTCAGGAGAACCTGAGTTCAAATTTGGCCTCACACACTTAATAATTGCCTAGATGTGTGACTTTGGGCAATTCACTTAACCCCACTGCCTTGCCCCCAAAAAATAAAAATTGAAAAAAAAATTTAAAATTAAAAAAAAAGGAATTCCAATTGAATTTTTTTTGAGTTTAAGATGTCTAGTTTGAAATATCCAGTATCTGTTTGGAGATGCAACACTACAGGTCAGAAGCAGTATTACGATTGGAAAAGTGATCTATGAATCACTTGCATAGTGAGATAAATGAATCTTAGAACCTGATGGGATAACCAAGAAAAATATAGAGGGGGGTTGAGAGGAGGGTCCAGGATTGAGTCATGAGGAACATCCACCATTAGTGGGGGCATTCTGGATAAAAATAACACAAAGGAGTAGTCAGATGGAAAAGAGAGAAGCAAGAGTAAGTAATAGCACAAATATCTATATAGAAGAAAGAATCAGAGGGTGATCAACAATGTCTAAGACTGCATCAAGGTTCAAGGATATAAGAATTGTGAAAAAGACAATTAGATTTGACTTAGTTCATTGATAAATTTAGAAAGTGAAGTTTCAGTTAAATGATAAGGTTGGTGACAGAAGGTTAAGTGAAAGGAAAAGGAAAAGAAGTGGAAATACACTTGTTAGACAGCCCTCTCAAAGAATTTAGCTATGAAAAGGAAGTATTTGTCAAGTAAAAGATTTCTGATGATGGAGGAAAAATGGAACTATTTGTGGACAATAGGGAAAAAGGTTTAGTGAAGATTAGTGCTAGAATGAGTTTGATGGAAAAGACGGTGTCATAGGATCACTTTTGAATGTAAAGGATTTTGCCTTGGCAGGGAGATGTGTCATCTTTTCATGTGATACTGAGAACAAAAGAAGAGAATGGGATAGAGGAAGGTCTGATGAGTGATGTGAGATAAGGAGAAGGGGAAAAAGAGGGTGCACTTTACAAATGACCTAATTTTTTTTCAGTAAATTATGAAGCAAAGTTCTTTTCTACTTGGGTGAGGATGGGAAAACCATGGGAGATTTGAAGAATGATTAAAAAAAGGTTTACATAAACTGCTGTGGTGATAGTGAATCGATTAGAAAATTATAAAAATTACCTTGTCACAGTGAGTACCCAGTTGTAATTGCATAGCAAATGTGTAGTCAATATGGTTTTCTAATTTTCTCCAGGTTCATTCAGCAGCATGTGAGTTAGAAGTAAAGTCAGCATATGGTGGAATTAATCCCAACCTGAGAGGATGCCAGAGCAAAATTGGCAGTAAAATTGGGGACATGGGGGAATAAAAAAGAGCATATAGTTAAACTATGTATGTGGAAAGAATAGGAGTGTAATCAGTACAGAGGTGATGATGTGGTGGGAAAAATGAAAATGTGACACATGATTACATTATATATTAGAGATGGACTCTATAGCAAAGATTAAGAATGGTTTTAAAAGTTCCCAGGCAAAGGAAAATAGATAATGATTAGCCAAAGGAATTTCAAAAGTCATAAACTAAATTAATGGTAAAGTTTTTTAATATGGGTTGAGTTTTGTATTTCATATGTAAGCAGTTATTTTAAAAATTGAAATTTTAACACAATTCTTAGTCTTTTACCATCAGAGAGCTGGAGCTAGAAAGAATCTCAGAATCTACCTGTTTTTAACAGAGGTCCTAGGAGGTCATGGGTCTTATTCATTTTATTCTGGTAAATCCTGCTAATTCTGAGGTTATTTCTGGAGACTGTCTGGTTTTTTTGTTGTTGCTCTGGCTATAATTTTAATTTTTAATTTGATTTTTAAGACTTTAGGTAGATAGTGATAGCTTTAATGTTATTGTTGTTGATGATGATTAGACAATTTAAGAGATCACAGCATTTAGATCTAGAAAGATCATCTAGTTCAATCTCATTTAACAGCTTAGGGAGCTGTGACCCAGAGAATTTAAGGTTACACAGAAATGATATAAGCAGGATTCCAAACCGTTTAATCATCTTTCCATTCAACATATGATTCTTTGGATAAAAAGAGAAAAACATTTTTAGACCAAGGCAACTCTCATAGGATTTCAAAAAAGAAAAGAACCTTTCTAACCATTTAGTCCCCATCTCTCATTTCATAGATAACAAAATTGAAGCCCAAAACAGCAAATCTTGTCCAAAGCTCTACAAGCAGCAAGTAGAAAATCTGGGAGTAAAATCCAGATCTGTTGACCCAAGTCTAGCTTTCCTTCCATGGCATTGTGTTGAATTATGAGCTTGGTGATCTGCAGCAGCACTTGGGACTGTTTGCATCCTGGCCTTGGTTCACAATTTAACACAAGCACACCTTCCATGCTGTTCAGAGTCTACAGGCTTCAAGTGCTGCTTATAATGGTCCTTCCTCACCTGGGTAGAAAATACTTTTATCACACTTATTTTCATTTCACTTTTTGATGAATCTTGGAATTATAATTAATTTCTCATTCACTTGAAAGTAAAATGAGGGCATTGGATTAGGTGACCTCTAAGAATTCTTCTAGCTCTAGCAACTTATTGACATTTAAATTACCTTAAAAATATGACATCGCAGACTTTTGCTGCATCTCTTCCTATCCGCATTCACATTGTCCATCCTCTCATCCTCCCTTCCTTTTTCTTTGCATGGTTACTACTATCATTGTACATGTTCCATTCTGGTTCTACCATGGGCTTCATACTGGGCTTTCCAGAGTTTTCAGCATTTCTCTGACTTGTCCAGTTGAATTTCATTACTGTATTCCCTCACATTACCTACAGGATCACAGATTTAGTTCCAGAAAAGGAGGATGAAGTCCTCAAGTGCGTCTCCCTCATTTTCAGATAATGAAAGTGATCCTTAGAGAAGTTAAGTTACTTAAGGGTATCTTGGCAGTAGGTTACACACAGCACTGTGCTTAGGACAAATTTAGAGCTCTTAAAATTGTTCTATTTTTTGCAATTATATAAAATTCCATTTTTTGTTTCTCATTGTGTATTTTTTATTTTTAATATTCATCATTTTTAATTTAGTTCCCAATTCTCCTCCTCCCTTGCTTGCACTTTTCCATCCATTGAGAAAACAAAAAATATGCTATCAGTTATGTAAGTGAAGGTGTACAAAAACATAATTCCATAGTAACCATTTTACAAAAAAAGCAAAACAAGTATTCTTTGATCTGTACTATAAAATTTTTTCAACAAATAGTTCATATATGTATCTCTGTATTTGTGTATGTCTAGATGCACATTTTCAAGATATCGTCCCATCTTCTATGACAGCTGGTGGCATGATGAATAGAGAGCCAGGAAAGTGGAGCTCAAGTCTTGCTTCAGCTACTAGGTGTGTGACTCTGGGCAAGTCACTTAAACTCCCTCAGCTGCAGGTTCCTCAAAAAATAATGATAAGAAGGGGGAATTAGCATTCTTATAGCTCTACTAGGTGCCAACTACTGCAATAAACACTTTTGCAAACTTTATTTTATCCTCACAACAGCCCTGGGAGGGAAGGGCTCTAATGAGGCAGGCAGGGGTTAAGGACTTGTCTTTAAGGCTAGTATGTCTCTGAGGCCAGATTTAAACTCAGGGCTTCCTCACTCCAGGGCCAGTGATGTAACCAATGTGCTACTTGACAAGGTCAAAGAAAGTGAATAATAACAACAACCTACAATCCAGGGCTGGATGTGAAGATTAAATGAGATAACATATGCAAAGCATTTTGGGGAACTTTGAATAAATCCTTGGATCTCTATAAAAGGCAACTTCTGAATACATTTTAATGGGAAGGGAAGGAGGCAAGAAGGATGATTTCAATAATATAAGGAACTTAAATGTGAGGAAACTCCCTCTAGAAAAGCTGATCATCTCTGGTTTTTTTGGTTAAATCTTAACATTGGAGAAATTTCCTGGGGCACTGAGATGTTGCATGACTTGGTCAAAGTCATATAACCAGAATCAGAGGCCAGAGTGGAGTACAAATTTTTAGCATTTATTTGGTATATCAAAAATATCAGATGGAAGGCATAAAAAGATGGCATGAAAAGCATTCTTGCCCTCAAATTGCCTACATTGTCATAGAGATGATTGGGTATTCTTCATAGAAAAGCATCATGCAGACAGATTCAAAATAAGACAACATAGTAGTGGGAACTACTAACCAAGATAATTTTATTGAGAGGAGCCAAGATGTCAAGGAAGTTACTATTCTATGTCTTGATAAATCTGATATAGACAAAACCTACTTTTTTGCTACTTTGTTTAATCTCTTTTCACATTTAATACTGTCTGATAAAAAGCATTATTAGTCTCCACCTCATTTTCTTTACCTGTTACTTTAATGATCTTCCCATTGGTTCTGAATATATTGCAACAAATAAATATAGCAGTTAGGCAGTCATTCTCAACCCATTTTATGATGGACTATTTTCTGGAAAGTTTTCCAGAAATATAGCCTTTTAATAACCATCCATATTTCCAATTTTCCTTCAAATCTTAGCATGGTGATAATAAAATTTTGTTTTATGGATTATGGCCAGTAATTGAAAACTAGGGATTAGAATAACTCAGAATGATAAATATGTGTCATACTATACATTATTTGCTAATGAAAAATGCCAGTACTTAATAAGTTTTAAGGTTCTAAAATTGTTAGTTTTTTTCCTCAGTAAGTTTGCATTTATTTTTTTAAAATGGAGCATGACTTTAGTTTATCCTCTCAACTTGTCAAATTCAGCACACCTATCAAGATAGAATCTTAGTTTTGGGAAAGATATTGGAGATATTTAAGAAAGATTATTTGCCCCATACCCCTAATTAAAGAATGAACCCATTCTCTTAAACTCGTAGCAAAAGACAACTTAGTCATGGATACGTTCAATGTTGAAAATTTTGCTGTATCACAAGATACTTTTTTCCCCCATTTTCAAAAAGCTATAATTATGAGAAAATATTTCCTGAATTAAAGCTCAATCTCCTCTCCTGTTATTTCTGCATACTACACCTAATTATCTTCTCTTATCCTGTGTATAATAAATCCTTTTCTTTTCATTTGAAGACATATGTCATGTATTAGATCTAGGGAACCTGAAAAGGAACCTTCAACTTGTGGGGGGGGGGGTATGAGTGTGTATAAGCTAGGATGCTGGGTAAGAAGCATGAACAGAAGTCAGAAGGACTGTGATTCTTAATTTTTAGGGTGTTTTCAAATTCCAACTTGATGTTGAATAACTAGACTTAGACCAAGGTACTTAAACCAAGAGAGACCCTGTTGTTCTATCTCTCTGAACCATTACTAGCTACCTTTAGCTGGACTGATGCTAGCAGTGATCTAGCAGCAAGACAAGCTCTCAATTATATAGCAAGACTTATATATGGGTTAGGAGTTTACAAAACTCATTCCAGGAGGTCAAAGATCAGATTTCATAATCAAAAAGGCAGCTTTGTGCACAATGAAAACTTGCAGGTACACAACCTGAACAACTCCTGCATTTTTTGAATAGTACAGCACCCAATATTCAAGAGAAAAATCATGTCAAAAATCAGATCAAAAATTAGACAAAACAAGCCCAAGCAAGACCCAGATATGTTAGATTGCCCCTAACACAAATTCCCAATTTAGGAAGTAAGATTGGAAGAATGAGTTAATAAAAATATACACCATAAAGAGCTATTATGATAGAATATCCAAGAAAAACCAGAAAAAGAGAAAAGAACATCTACAAGCAAATTATCTAAGAAAAATACAACTTAGTTTAAAATTTTTAACTAGAATTCCTGAAAGAACTAGAATAAAGAATTGAGAAAGCATTTGTGGCTGGAAAGAATATTAACAGATTAGCCCAAGGGGTTCAAAAATATATCCAAGTGGCAAACTCCTTGAAAATCACAGTGGACCTAATGAAAGTTAATGTCACTAGAAGAAAACAAGACATTAAATCACTGAAAATTCCAAATGGATTGGGAAAAGTAAGGTAGAAAACATAAGTATTAGATGAAGATAAATCCCACCTATCAGAGAAACAGAGTGGAATTGGGGGAACTAAGCAGGTAGATTTAGGGAAGGATTAGTATTAAGTGTAACAAACTAATCTGGGAGGTTAGATCACAAATATGAGTTTAAAAGGAAAGAGGAGATTAAAAACCTCTGGATGAAGGAAAGAGACAAAAGAGTAGAACTCCTTTGCCATCAGTATTTCTACATTGGTGTTTCAGCAAACTTTTTGCTCTGTATCCTCTTCTTTGTAATCAAAACTGGAGAGCAAAGAAAGTAACAAATAAAGAATCCAGCTAAAATCCAAAATGAAACTGGTAATTATGAAAAATATTCATATCAAACTTCTCTTATGAGAGCCTCATTTCTAATATATGTAGAGAATTAATTACAATTTCTAAGATTTAAAACCATTCCCTAGTTCATAAATTGTCAGCACGAACAGGAATAAGCAGTTTTTCAAGGAGGAAATCCAAGCTTGAAAAACTCTGGGGTTTCACCTCACATCTGTAAGATTGACAGAATTTACAAAAGAGGCAAATGATAGATGTTGAAGAGACTGTGGGAAAAGTCAGATCTGTGCATTCTTGGTGAACTGTAAATTGGTTTGTACTTTCTGCAAAACAATTTGGAAATTAGACCCCCAAAGTTCCTAAACTGCACATCTTCTTTGACTTAGCAATACTAGGCTTATGTATTTAAGAGATGAAAGGAAAATTTTTACAGCACCAAAATTTGAGAGAGTACTCATCAAATTGTTGAATGGCTGAATAAATAATGATATTTAATTATTGGAAATGATAGCTTCAGAAAAAACTAGGGAATATTTTCTAGAACCAATTCAATTAAGAGCGCAAAGCTCAAATAACAAATTTAAACAATAATTAGAACATTGCAAAGCTATGATTCCTGAGTATTCATGATGAAGCATGCTACCCATTTTCTGATAGAGTGATGAGAGACTTAATAAGCCCATTACAGGAAATTATTTTGCTTGATTATGCATATTTAATATAGCAATCTTGTTTTTTCTTTTTTCTTTCCTTTTTTTGTAAGACAGTGGGGTTAAGTGACTTGCCCAAGGTCACACAGCTAGGTAATTAGTATCTGAGGTCAAATTTGAACTCAGGTCCTCCTAACTCCAGGGTCAGTGCTTTATCCACTGAGCCACCTAGCTGCTCCCCCCCCTTTTCCTTCCATTGGGGAGAAAGTAAGAAAGAGAAAAAACATTTTTGTTAACTGAAAATAACTTTGAAAAAAGACAGTGATTCTCAAATTATATTTTGCTTTAATTTGTTGCCAATCAAGAAGTGGAACTGTATCATTAGTCTTATTACAGGTGATTAGGCAACTGGAATGTACAGAGAGCAATAAATCTTTCTACATGTGTAAAAATAACCTCCCCAAAACATTTGACCCTCTTTAATTTTAACTGTCCTAAAAGAGTAATTTGCTTTTTGCTTTTTTTTCAGTGCAACACATTTATTAATCCAGTATGGCCTAGATGATGGACAGATAAAGAGCAAAAAAGTCTTTACCTTCAAAGAAAGCTAATTTCAGCAATTGCATTTTGATAGAATATTTTAGTTAGTATTTAATTGGAATGAACAAATTAGGTTTGTTATTTCCTTTTTTTTTAAATGTGGGTATGTCAACAATGAATTTTATGTATGTTTTTCTAATTTTCTTTCTGTGACTTTATAGATTATATTAATTCATCATATTTTGTTAGATTTTAACCTCCAATAGTATATGAATGCAGAAAATTCCAAGTTTATTGGAAAAATTAAAAGCTGCTTTTGGAAAACATTCAAATGATAGTTCTGTCACTTTTTTTTGTCTGTGACCTTGGGCAGATATATACATGCTTACTTTGACCTTGATTTGCACTTGTGAAAATGAAGGGATGAAACCAAATATCTAAGTTTTCATCTTCCTCTAGACCTATGAATATAAGCAAAAAAAACCCCCTGTAATGATATTGACTTTACATTAAAAAGAAAAAAAGAAAGACAACCATGTTGTCCATTTACATTTACAACAGGACTCTCTAAATGAAGAATAAATAACTGAAAAAGATTTACATTTAAGATAAAAATATCATTCAATGGGGTTTTAAAATAATGTGAAAATAAATGTTAAATAGGACAAAAGATCACTGAAATAAAGCAAAAACTTTTTTATCCAGTGAAGCTGGAAGATTGATTTAGTTATTTTTGCTTGAAAATCTTAAATGTATTTTAACTCTTGTGCTTAATCTCAGGTCAACTGATAGTCAGCTGAAGTTATGGAATGTAGGTAAACCACACTGTTTGCGTTCCTTCAAGGGCCATATCAATGAAAAAAATTTTGTTGGATTGGCTTCCAATGGAGACTACATAGCCTGTGGTAAGTCAAAGTTAAAGCAGTATGATGAAATAGAACGAGGAACAGATTTGTAATCAGTGTCCCTGGGCTTCAATCCTGACTCCTTTGGGTCCGTTAGGAAGCTTAGACAACTCCCTTCTCCTTTGACCTTAGTTTTTCTCATCTTTAAAATGTGGAGGTTAGATGAGACCAAATTTATTGTTTACTTTTTATTGTAAACTGGTGATCCTATGCTAGATAACTTTTCCTTTGGTGTTATTCTGCATCTGTTCCTATCCTACAGTTGACTATTAAGGACACTTGATTTCTTTCTCTTTCTTTTATATCTATCATATATCTACTTTTAACCTTTATATCTATCTCAGTCATCACCTCTACTCTCTACACATTTATACATAGATGACACATACACATACATATAAGTATATATATATTCAGGAAGGTAGCATTATGAACCAGATTTCATTTTATTTTATTTTATTTTCATTTTTTCCACATTTTCCCACCCCACCTAGTATAGTGTAATTATCTTTACAACTCATCTTAACTATATATCATAAATATAGTCCTTATTATTTGTGCATTAACACTGTGTATTTGTCTACCTTCCCCACTATGAAATAGACAAACTGAAAAATTATTACCTTACTGAGTTGATTTCTATAAATATCCATATTAGCAATCTAAATAAGGCCATACTGGAATTTTCACTGAATGAATGAGATGATCCTCCAAAGGGCATATTTCAGATGATTAAAGCACCTTTTTAAGAATAAACTTTCTTTTTAGGTTTTTGCAAGGCAAATGAGGTTAAGTGGCTTGCCCAAGGCCACACAGCTAGGTAATTATTAGGTGTCTGAGGTTGGATTTGAACTCAGGTACTCCTGACTTCTGGGCCAGTGCTCTATCCACTGTGCCACCTAGCCGCCCCAAGAATAAACTTTTAAAAACTACTTTATCAGAAATGTTTCTTTTTTTTAATTTTTAAAAAATGCATTACTTCCCCCCCTCATCATTTTCATTTCTAAATACTTTTGCTTTTTTCTTCCCTACTCATCCGGTCATTTCTTGGAGAGTTAAAATTCCTGTAAGAGAGTTTAAACAACTGACCAATAGGGCAGGTCCACAAAAGTCACTTGGATGTGACAGTATGTTCAATAGTATACATTCATAGTCCCAAACTTTAAAAAAAATCATAAGGTACATTTTCTCAGTTCTTCTTTGGATCCAGTATTGGGCATTGCAATTGCACAATGTTCCATTTCATTTTATTTTTTATTTTCATAGTTATAATTACTGTCTATATTGTGTATTAAGTCCACTTTTTGGAATTTGCATCAGTTCATAGAGGTCTTTCCGTGATTCTGTATTCTCTAAATTCTTTATATTCATTTCTTCCTGTGGTACATTGATATTCCATTCTAGTGATGTACCACATTTTGTTTAGCTGTTTCCCAATATGTCTCACTCTTAGAAATTCATAAAAAAAAATTAATCTCGTGATTGTAGTCATCCTGTATTTAGAGTCAAGAGTTCCTATCCTGGACTCTACCCTTACTATGAAAACTCCCCAACTAAGGCCAGGTTATTCTATGTGTAGTTCTCCTTTTGCATATCCAAGTAGAGTAATTATAAAGCTCCTCCTTCAAGACTTCCAGAGAAGGGGAATCTACCACCTCTATATACCTGCCACTCTGCTTTTGGATAACTCTAATTGTTAGAGCGTTTTTTTAAAATGTCATTTCTAAATTTGTTTCCTAAGATTTTCAGCTGTTACTTGTTATTCTTTCTGTGAACAAATAGGACAAATCTAATCCTTCCTTCCCTTGACAGTTTTTTAAATACTTGTAGACTTCCCCCTAAGTCTTTTTTCCTCCAAGTTAAATATCACTAGTTCTTTAAGAAATTATATGTCATCATCTCAAAGTCCTTTACCATCATAGTTGCTCTTCTTAAATGCTATCTAGCTTATCAATGTCCTTCTAAAACTCTGGCTTTGGGGCAGCTGGATTGCACAGTCGCTAGAGCACCCCAGCCCCGGAATCAGGAAGACCTGAGTTCAAATGTGGCTTCAGACACTTAATAATGGCCTAGCTGTGTGATCTTGGGCAAGTCACATAACTCCATTGCCTTAAATAAATAAAATTAAAAAAAAAATTAAACTGCCTTCCAGAGCTCTCTAACAAGGACAGAATACAATAGGATCAATATCTCATACTTGGAATCTGTTCCTCTCATGTGCAATTCACAATAATATTAACTTTTTTTTGGTCACTACATTTTATTACTTGAGTCATCAAGCTTACCCCATGGATCTGTGATGCTTAACATTTGTACTGAAGATGGATAAAGGGATAGATGGTCTATTCTAATTTGTACAAAATTCTATGGGATAGTAAGATAGTGACAGTGAAATAGTGAGTGATAAAATTAAGATACATAAGAATGATAAACTAGAGCACTAGATGAATCTAATTAGATGAACACAAAGCCTTGCATTTAAAAATCTTTAAATGATTAAACTGTAAACTAATCCTCAGACAACTGAAAATGTGAATTTTAAGATTCAACATAAAAATATAATATTTTCTGGTAAGATTTATTGAAGGATGTGAGGTTTTTAAGTGATGAATTATGTCACTAACTCTAATGGACATTGAGAAGTAATAGTAGGAATGCTGCTGCATAGTACCTTTAGGACTAGATGAAAAGCATAACTCTTAGTTTATATAGATTTGTTATTGTCCTCTGGTCTTCCTCCATGCTGATACTGGTACTAGAATCCATGTGAGTGTTAGACGATTGGTCATAATGAAAAAACCTTTACTTTTCAGATTCCCACTCTTCAAGTGAATGGTGGGGGGGAATGGGGGTACCTTTAATGGACTGGTTCTAAGGTGATATAATTAACAATATTGAGAAGTGGTGATTTTCTTAGGATGAGCAATCTTCTTAGTTGTAATAATAATGAGTAACCTGAGAATGACCTTGACAGAAACTGCTTTTATTTGGGAGGTAAGAGTCCTGGCTGTCAATGCTTGAAAACTGAGGAACTTTTGCCAAACTTATGAGGGTACAGGATATTACACTTCAAAGAAACTGTCAACTTCACATACAGCAATCAAATGACAATAAACTAACTTAACAATAAGGTTTCTTCTGCTTAGCAGTGAAGTCTTTCTAAAACAGCCATAGCATTTGTGGTTTCAGTTTCCCTTCCACAAGTAGAAGCTTTCTCCCCACAATTAGCAGCTTAATTAATGTTCTTTATGAGCACTTTCCCCTCTTCTTTTTTCCATACAAGATTCCCTTTCTGTTCCTTCCATCTCAGTCATTTCTTTCATTGCTTCTTATACCATGGCTTCCATCTCTCCCCTATATATTTTGTCTCTTTTTGAGATTCTAAAGAAATTATTCACCCTTCACTTTTCTTGGTAGAAGTTTATCTCCAACTCCTCTATATATTTTATTTCTTTTTTCTCCAGTCTGCCCCCAAAAGAGGTTGATTTATTCAAATTCAGGGGATGTAATCCTTGGAGTATTACTTCTGCTCCACCTCTTTTTTTTCTTTAAATTCCCCTTTTGACTTTCACCTTAGATTTTTTTTGTCCTTTGATGATCCCTTCTTCTTTCTCTCATTTTTCACTAATCCTTTAAGAAAAAAAAATAATTTCATTGCTTAGTCTTTTCTTTGATAATGTGTTTTATTGTTGGTGACATTTCCAGGACCTTGTTTTGTTTTGTTCATTTTTATTACTGTTACTTTTATAGAAATATCATTCTCAGGGACAGCTAGGTGATGCAATGGTCCTAGAGTCAGGAGGATCTGAATTCAAATCTGGCCTCAGGTACTTAATAATAATTGCCTAGTTGTGTGACCTTGGGCAAGTCATTTACCCCCCTCCCCATTGCCTTGCCAAAAAACAAACAAAACAAAAAAAAAATCCTCATTCAAGGTCCAATTTTCAAAATTGCTGATTAAGTATTTTTCCCCCCAGAATATAATTATGAGTTAAACCTTGAGCTTCTTTGTCTTTTCAAATATATTAATTCGTTCTTTTTCCCTTTTTCTCATAACAACAGACTATCTGATTTTATTACTGCAGGGTAAAGCTTGGTCTGAATTGGTTGTTCCTTTATAGCTATAGGCTCTTATCACTGCTTTAAAAAGTTCTGGTCCTTATTTTAATTTTACCTGCTATGTGATATTCACAGTTTTTCACATTTTTTCTTAAAGACATATAATCTTTAAGTTAATTGGGTCATTGTGGTGGTTTGTTTACTTTCTGTAGAATTCATATTATCAATGTTTTCTTTTTCCACTTTTTCTGTTTTCTTCCATTTCTGTATTTTTATGTTCTATCTGAATAAATATTTAAGAACCTCCAATTCCTTGGAAAAGAGTCAAATGCATATTTGTTTTATAGTATTCTCTTTGTATTTTTCAATTTTTCATTGAAATTATTGATTTCCAATCAGTCTTTTAACAGTTTTTTTTTTAATTATTCAAGAGTGTATGTTATTTTGTGATCTTTGTGAGGTTCATAGAATTATTTTTGGTGAGGGATAATTTTCTTTCATGATAAACTTTTTGATGTTTATTTGTTTTTTAGTTTTTGCAAGGCAGTGGGGTTAAGTGGCTTGCCCAATTCCACACAGCTAGGTAATTATTAAGTGTCTGAGGCCAGATTTGAACTCAAGTGCTCCTGACTCCAGGGCCAGTACTCTATCCACTGCGCCACCAAACCACTCCTTTTTGATGGTTGTGATCTTGCATTGAGTTTTTACTTAATTCTTCAGCTTTTTTAAACCATTCCCTTGGTTTATTTTTGAGCTAGCTTTTTACTTGAACTTTAACATTTTACTCTTTCTAATTTTTTCTTCTCTTTCCAGTTATCTCTTATCCCATGCTTTCTGGAACTTCCATTTTATATTTGTCTTTTTTTCCAAGGTAGAAGCTTTTCCCCCTCCAATGTATTACTTTGAACTACCCTTTTAGTCTTTTGGGTAGCTGAGCAAAATCATTCTCCATTGCTTTTTGTAGTATAGTCAGGCTGAATCACTCTTGTAGGATAACAAAAGGGATCCTCAATGTCAATCTTAAGCAAGATTGCTTTTTCTACATGTGTCTGATATATGGAATGAGTTGTATTTTGGGATATTAAGTGGGACAAGCATTTCATAAGATTATTCTCTCCTGTCTTATTTCTGCCATCTTGTGGATTTAGTTTTATTCTTTGTGGCTCATAATTTCTTTATATTGTTGTTTTGATTTGGAATAAGCAGAGCAGTTAACAAATCTGCTTTGCCTTCTTAGGCAGTTGCCTTAAAAAAAAACTTAGTGTTTTCATGAATAAAGACCAACCTTATGAATTTTTGAGAATGTATCCTTCTCATTAGCATTTAAAGTTTCTCATAGACTAGCTTCATCCTGCTTCCCCGGCTCTGATATTTGTTACTTCTTTTTATCTACTTTGTAGTCAGAGTATCTAAGTAATGACTATTTATTGAGTTCTCTCATTTTAAAATTAATTTATCCTTTTATTTTCAGGAAGTGAGAATAATTCCCTCTACTTATACTACAAAGGCCTTTCAAAGACATTGCTGACTTTTAAGTTCGATACAGTCAAAAGTGTCTTAGACAAGGATCGGAAAGAGGATGACACAAATGAATTTGTTAGTGCTGTTTGTTGGAGGGCACTGCCAGATGGGGTAAGTTTCAGATCATGTTTTAGTTGAACCATCTTTCACATAACTCTTTTAAAAACTAAGATACCAGAACGATTAATACAATTTTCTTCACTGTCTAATATAAACCTTTTAATGATAATTTATTTAATACTGTGGGGAAATTGATACTTATATTGATTTTGTGATGTAGGAAGCAAAAAGGAAAAATGTCTAAATCTTGTAGTTAAATACTCTGTTGATGAAAATTATTCCCTACAAAATACATGGTTATTAGGTTAAATATCTTCGTATTTTATTTAGTTTCTCAGATTGTAAACTATTACAGGCTAGAGGTAAATAAATGAAAGTAACCCCAAAGGTCCATCTAGTTTGTGGTCTTGTCTCTGTGACATTTTGGGTTAAAGAAACAGATTTTTGTCTTTTTCTTGAAGCTGTTATGTTTGTGAAAGAGTGTTTTTATTTCTGATAGTCACCCATTTTGCAATCAGGCTTTTAGTTGCTCTATCTACTGCACCATCTATTTGCTCCAAGAATTATGTTATGTACCCTAAAATTCATTGTTTCTTTTCACTGGCTTTACCAACATATATTGATTTCTTTCTCTCATCGTGTTGCTTGCTACATATTATAAACTTTTATTTCTTGTCCCAAAATTGTTTTTATTTTTATATTTTGTTCATTTGAGGAGCTGATGTGATAATATTTCAACCTGTCTTAGATTACTTTGTCAAATCTGACTATAGGGGCGGCTAGGTGGTGTAGTGGATAAAGCACTGGCCTTGGAATCAGGAGTACCTGGGTTCAAGTCCAGTCTCAGACACTTAATAATTACCTAGCTGTGTGGCCTTGGGCAAGCCACTTAACCCCTTTTGCCTTGCAAAGACCTAAAAAAAAAAAAACAACCCAAAAAACTGACTATACTATGTATTAAGTGTTTTGCCAACATCAGCAGTTTTCCATGAAACAGAAGCATTTTAATCAAGAGATTCAACAAAATTAATCAAGGGAATTATTAATAAAATGTAATTTGATGAGCTTTTTTCTTTTTCTTTTGGTTTGGATTTTATGTTTTGGAGGGAAATATGAAATAACCCATTTAAAAATTAGGAATAGAAAAACCTGAAATTTTGCAACAACAGCAGCAAAAAAAAATCCTTCTATACTTCGGAGAGCCATGATTCCCTTTGTTTGGTTAGTTCTTGTACTAGGGCTGATCTCCTTCCATCTTCAAGATTTGCTATGGTTGAAAAGTATATGCCATGTACCCAGTGTATTAGAATTTTTGCCCTGTTTCTCTTGCTCTTTAAATAGGAGTAGACCTATAGTTTTTTTCCTGGATCCACAGTATCTCATTTGAGTCTCATTACAACTTGGAGGCAGGTACCATTCTCCCCATTTTACAATTGATGAAACGCTTGAAAAGATTTGTTTCTTTCCCATGGTCACAAAGTTACTAACTGTCTGAAGCAGGATATGAACCCATTTGTTTTCTGCTTTAGATCCAGAACTTATTCTGTTCACTGAGCCATGCTACAAAGTTAATAAATAATAATTTTTTTCCAAGGCTTAAAAGCTAAGAAAGTTCTTGACAACAAGAATTAAGGACAACTTTCCCTGGTTGGAAGTAAAGAATTTGTTTACTCCACAAACCTTTGGGAATTAATGTACTCCTTATTGCAGCTTTCCTATCAAAATCTCAATTTTGCATTTTTCAGTTAATTTATCATTTAACAATCAATATAATCATTTTAATCACATAAATTGAAATAGTTTACAGCTGCTTGTATTAGAATTTTTTGCAATTATTGTCTGTCAGTTCTGTTTTTGTTTGCTTATATTCATTTTATGTTAAAATATAAACTAAGAGAAATTTAATGTCATCCATTGTTGTGAATTTCTCAATATTTTTAATATTTTAGAGCTTCAACTGTAACATTGTATTAATATCTGTGAATTTTTAATTTCCTAAATTACTTATTCTTTAAGAAGAGAAATGAAGAGAGCTTGCTCACTTAAATAAACTCACTTTTAGTTGGAAATTCATTTCTGTATTCTAAAACTCAGTGTTTATTGAATGTTATTACCTCCATATGGCATAATATATTAAAATAAGCTCAATTCATTTGAGTAGAATTAATGTGAAGTCTTTGAAATAAACATAAATTTTTTTTTAATATCCAGTGCTTCAGATATATACTTTAGTTAATGTCAAGTCAGTAGTCAGTAGGCTTGGATTCAATTTCTCACTCTTTTCACTGATTTATCACTTGACCATTGTTCATATTGCTAGTTGCATAGTACTTTTACATGAAATTGTTAACTAATTCGGGACAACCATCTGGGTAATGAAATCTACAAAACAAACATATCTACTGAACACTCATTTTAGAGTGTTTATCATTCCCAATGTAAGTTTGTAAACCTAAATGTTAATAATTAATAAACTAGAGTGAATTTTTTTTCTTTTTTCTAGATCATCTTATCTCTTGAATGGAGGGACTAGTATAATGATAGTAAATAGGAGAAAGAAATGAAGAGAAATAGGAGTCCTTACTTTGCTGGACAACTAGCCTCTGAACAATTTAACATTGGTTGCAAAATATTCGGTATTTTTTCAACATATCATGAACAAGAATGAATTGCTTGCCAAGTGTTTCTGATGGTTCTACATAAAAAATATTCAAGTAGCAGTAGATACCATCAGTATCCAAATAGCAATGTTTATCAATTATGATTCATTTCTTTTTTTAAAAAGATTATATTTGTTTTGAGTTTTACAATTTTTCCCCTAATCTTACTTCCCTCCCCCCACCCCCACAGAAGATAATTTGCCAGTCTTTACATTGTTTCCATGATATACATTGATCCCAAATTGAATGTGCTGAGAGAGAAATCATATCCTTAAGGAAGAAACATAAAGTAAAAGAAATAGCAAGATCAGACAATAAGATATAAGAGGTTTTTTTCTAAATTAAAGGTAATATTCCTTGGTCTTGTTCAAACTCCTCAGTTCTTTATCTGGATACAGATGGTATTCTCCATTGCAGACAGCCGCAAATTGTCCCTGATTGTTGCACTGAGGAATGAGCGAATTCATTAAGTTTGATCATCACCCCCATGTTGTTGTTAAGGGTGTACAATGTTTTTCTGCTTCTGTTCATCTCACTCAGCATCTGATTCATTTCAAAAACAAAACCACAAAGCATATTAATGGTACTATCAAGCACTATTAAATAACTTAAAATTTGTTTTACTGAGAATGTTATTTTCAAAGTTAATAGTTTTCACCATAAACCAAACCTTTTAAGCAGATTTTTAAAGGGTTATGCCTAGGTTTTCCTAATGATATTATCTTCTTATTCTCCTCCAATTATTTCTTTTCAGTCTTCTTCATTGGCTTTTCATCCCACCACAACCACTAAACTTGGGGTTCTTCCAAGGCTTTGTCTTGATTTGTTCTCCTTTCTCCCTTTGTGCTATTTCTCTTAGCAACCTCATCAGCATCTATAGATTCAATTATCTCTGCAGATATTTCTCATATCTATTTATTCCAACCTAACCTGTCAGACTTTTGGTCTCCCTTCTACAACTATTATACATCAAACTAAACTCCTTATGTCACTTCACTCCAATAAAGACAAAAAATTTTCCCTCCTGTTTTGCCTCTTAGTATTTAACCATCCTCCTAGTAAGAACCAGACTCACAAAGCAGATAATATCTGCAGCTCCTCACTCTCATCCTGCCTTTCCAATCTGTTAGCAAATCTAATTGATTCTTTCTTTACATTTCTTGTATATGACCCCTTCTCTCCTTTGATAGCTGTGTAAGAGAATGAATTAGAGTGGGAATAAACTTGAGACAAGGAGTCAAATTGAAAAGTTATTTCAAAAGAATAACATTTAAAGAGCATCATAAACCTAATAGCACTATATAAAACCTTAATATCCTTAATGACATTATAGTTTTTATCCATGTGAGAGGCAATGAGGATCTGGACTAAAATAATAGCTGGATAAATGAAAAAAGAGGACAAATTTGAAAAAAAGTTAACAGAGGAAAATACATTTACAGGATTTAACTGATGAGGTGTATCAAATGAGTGATCATGAGGAATTAAATATGGAACGAAGTTTGCAGATTTGGGTGACTGGGAAAATGATGTGCATCTCTCCAGTAACAGGGAAGTCCCAATTAGTAGTAGGTATAGGGGGTAGTGAGTAGAGAAGATAATGAATCTGTTTCAGACCTGCTGATTGGGAGATGTTTGTGGGATATCCAGTAGTTGATGATACAGGACTGTAACTTTGGAGGGACACTGGTGGCATTTTTTCTTTCCTGGATTAAATATCCTTTTATAATTAATAATGAGTAAAATCTTGTATTACAAGTAGAATATAATAGAGTATAGCATGGCAATTGTTTATGCCAGTAAGATTATCCCTGTTGTGGAACTAATGAAAATGTTTGTAAACATGCATTTGTTTGGAACATATTTTCTATGTCATAAAACCTTCATTTCCTTCAGAGTATATCACACGTGCTACCTCCTTCATAAAGCCTTCTCTGATTCTACATCACCCTTGTCTTTAAGACATTCTCCTGTTGGAAGTAACTTTGAATCTAGGTAATGTTTAGTGACTGGGGTATACATATCTCCTTTAGAAAATGGAAACTCCCTGAAGGGTTTTGTACCCCTAGCACCTAACACAATGTCTAGCAAATAGGCATTTAACTGAATGGACTTCCACATAGAAATTACAATAATATCTCCACTTAGTTTGGAAAATTTGTCTTCCTATGTTATCCTGATGTTCTCATATGGAAGAAATAAATAAACCTTCATTAATAATAACTATTATGATAGATAGTATTTATAGAGTATTGTAAAATTTTCAAATTTTGTAGATTATCTGATCTCTTGTAGCTGGCACTACAGGTAAAAATAATGAAAACAGTATCCTCCCAGTGAGCTTGAATGTAACTGTTGTTACATCCCTGGGGGAAAAAAAACCCCACAATGTGGTAATTTACAGATTTCAGAATGGAGCTGTCAGTATAGCAGTTGACATTAGCAATTCCATGATGGGATCTTTCTGCTGAACATAGAAACAATTTGATTATGTAGATTAATCAAGGCTCAATTTATCACAAGTCTCATCAAGAAACCATTTAATTTTGCTCCTCTTCATTAATGTTGATAAGCAGATTAACATTAGAGAGAAACACTGGAACCATAAACTAATAAAAAGATGCAGATAAGGACAGAAAAATTTGCTTAGCAAATAAAGCAGCTTTATTTTTTAACACAGAAAAGGGCATTCTGAACAAGTATAGTGGTAGTGCTTTTACATTTGCTTTCAAGGAATTCTTTTATTCTTTAATGAGATTATGTGGGAAAAGAAAATCAACTTCAAGATGTCATTCTTGCTGTTTTGTTTTTTTATTTCAAGTGTCCAACTCAAGAATACATTTGACTTGGCTCATGGAAACTGGAAAAGAAAATTATAAATTAGCTTTGCCATTTCATATTTTACAATGCACAAATCAATAAAGATTCAGTAATATCTGACTTTGCAGGACAGTGGGGGTTAAGTGACTTACCCAAGGTCACACAGCTAGGTAATTATCAAATGTCTGAGGTCGGATTTGAACTCAGATCCACTGACACCAGGGCCAGTGTTCTATCCACCTAGTTGCCACTATAGTTATTATTTATAGAACATTTTAAGATTTTCAACTGCCTTATACACGTTCTCTCACTTGATCCTCACAGCAACTTTGAAGGTAAGTGTTATGATATCACTATTTTATAGATGCAAAAGCTAAGGCTGTCAGAAATTAAATGACTTCTCCAATGTGTCACAGCTGGTAAATAAATAAGACAATCAGGATTTGCTCCAAGTTCTCCATTCTCTCTACTTGATCACACTGATTCCAAATAATAATATTAGAAAAACTATTCATTTTGTACCTTTCCCAAGCAAAATTCTGTGTTGTGCTTCTTGTCTTTGCAATCTCAAAATTAGGTTGGATGTAATGGAAAGAGTTCTAATTTTGAATTCAAAGACTTAGGTTTGAATTGCAACTTTACTCCTATACTGAGTAGTTAATTAGTGGTTCTGAGTTCTCAAAGGTAATATCAACAAAGTACAAGTCTTGGCAGGACTCACCAAGTCACAAATCCTTTACCTCTACCTGATGATTGGCATAATGTCTGCCATCCTAGGACTAGCCTAGCAAAAGACAAAGAAGGGCCTCACTGGCATTTTAACTATCAACTGATGAATTAAGGGGAGGAAATCATGACAAAGAAGTAAACTGCCTATTGTGGTTTTTATGGGAAAATGGTTATGTTAAAGATAGGGGCTACAACCAGTAATATCCTGAATCTCTGTTGTGAAGCCAAGACTTTGACCCCATCTATCTGGAGTGACATTCTAGAAAATTCTGACAGACTTTTATTTTGAGGTTTTGACTCTTAATAATGCATTGCAAAAGCAAACAGGGGCCATCTCCCCTTCAGACTTTGTTGATCCCAGTGGCCCAAGTACAGGGGAACATATAGAAGTTATCATCATTTTGCTTTATTATTATCTTAATGCAGATTCAAAAGTATTTGAAATTAATAGTAGAGGGAGGAGGCAAAGCCAAAATGATTGAGTCAAGGGAGTAACTCACTTCTGCTCTCTCAAATTCCCCTCCAAACCATTTTAAAATCAAACTTCTGGAGAGGCAAGACCAACTAGAGATCTGTCTGAACACCAGGGTCCAGCAGCAGGTCTTGAAGAATTAGTTTTTTGGTGGCAGCAGCTGTGGCTTCCAGAGCTCTCAATCCACAGACAGTAAAGGGATCAGAAAACTGGTCAGAAGGAACTTACAGAGAAGCCATTGCTAGCACTGGATCACAGTCTCAGAGATAAGTAGAACAGCAGTGTACCAGGGCTTTTAGCAGCAGAGGTGCCAGGGCCTTGGTGATAACAGTTACAGAACAGGGAAGAGTGCTTCTTTTTACTCACAGACCAGAGCCCAGACCAGGAGAACAGGAACCATACCTCTCCTCCATCTTGGAAGAACTGAAAACTTACATATCCCTAGAACTCAGAAAATCTGAAAGTTAGGACAGTGGTCCTTCTCCAGGAACTGAATCCAACTTTAAAATTTGGCCTAGAATTTATAAAATTATAAGACAAAAAAAAACAGACTGGGGAAAAAAGAGCAAACAACAACAAAAGAACCTGAAAGTTACTATGGTAAAAGACAAATCCAGAAGAAGACAAAAGTCAAAATAGCTATGGGCAAACTTCAACAAAAAGCATGAATTGGTCCTGGGACCAAAAAGAATTCCTGGCAGACATCTAAAATAATTTTTTTTAAATGTAGAAATAAAAATAGAGGAAAAATTGAAGACCCAAACTGAAGTGTTGAAAAAAATAATGAAAAGAGAGGAAAAGGTACAGGAAAAAAATTCTGAAAAAAAAAACCACCTTAAAAAACAGAATTGGGAAAAAAAACAGAATTTGCCAAATGAAAAAGGAGTACAAAAGCTGACAGAAGAAAATAATTTCTTAAAAATTGAACTTGGACAAGTAGAAGCTAATGATTGCATGAAACAGCAAAATCAAGAGTGAAAAAAAAATAAGAGAAAATGCGAAATATTTCACTGGAAAAACTACTGACTTGGAAAATAGATTGCGAGATAATTTAAGAGTTAATGAACCATCTGAAAGTCATAAAAAAAAAGAGCTTACACTACATAATCTCAAGAAATTATCAAAAACAATTTAATTCTGGTACCAGAAGGTAAAAAGAATGCACCAAAAAGAGACCCCCAAAATAAATACTTGCAGAATATTAGAGCCAAATTCCAGAACTCCCAGTTCAAAGAGAAAATATTGCTAGCAGTTAGGAAAAAAATCAATTCAAATATTGCAGAGCCATAGTCAGAATAACACAAGACATAGCAGATTCTATATTAATGGGTAAGAGTAAGATATTCTGGAGACCAATGATACTAGGACAGTCATTCCTATTTAAAATGACACTAGAAAACAAAAATAAATGGAGCTTTCCTTAAAGTGATAAGTTGTATCTATCTAAAACCATCAGTTAGAGGAACTCTAAACCTTCCCAAATAAGATTAGGGATGGAAAAAGGATGCCCATTATCACTGCTACTATTTCAGCATTGTACTAGAAATGCTAACAGTAACAGTAAGAGAAAAAGAAATTGGAGGAATAAAAATAAGTAATGATGAAATAAAGCTATTACTTTTTGAGATGATATGAGGGTATATTTAGAGAATCTTAGAGAACCAACAAAAAAACTAGTTTTAAATATTTAACAGCTTTAGAAAAATTGCAAGTATGAAATTGCATAAATAATCATCATTTCTGTATCGTTCCAACGAAATACACCAAGAAGAAAAGGAAAATGAAATGAAATTTCATTTAAAATAGCTGCAGACTATAACAAACCTAGGACCTCCATAATAAACACAATTATGAAATACTGGGGTTTTTTGCAAGGCAGTAGGGCTGAGTGACTTCTCCAAGGTAAGTGTCTGAGACTGGATTTGAACTTGGGTCCTCCTGACTCCAGAGCTGATGCTCTATCCAGTGCTACCTAGCTGCCCCATGAAATACTTTTCACACAAAAGTTAGATCTAACAATTAGAGAAATATTGTGGGTAGGCTATATAATATAATTAAAATGACAATTCTGTCTAAATCTATTTATTCAGTAATATATCAAACTACCAAAAATGATTTTATATAACTAGACAAATAAATGGACAAAATTCATCTAGAAAAAATAAAATTCTAAGAATATTAAGATAATGAAAAAAAATGTGAAGGAAGGTCACTTAGCAGTACCTGATTCACACTGTATTTCAAGGTAATTATCTTCAAAACAGTCTAGTAATGACTAAGAGATGGAATGATGGATCAGTGGAATAGATTAAGTACACAATATATAGTAGTAAATCGTCATAGTAATCTAGTTTTTGATAAATGCAAGATGAAAAGTTTTGGAACAAGAACTCAGTATTTAACAAAAAATTACTAGGAAAACAGTTTGGCGGAAACTCTTAGCTATAGACCAACATGTCACCCTATATACCAAGATAAGGTCAAAAGGGGTTCATGTTATAGCTGTCAAGGGCAATATTATACATAAATTAAGCTAAATGAAATAACTTACATGGCAGCATTGTGGATAAGGGCAGAATTTATGACAAAACAATGAATTATTTTGATTCAATTAAAGAGGTTTAGCAAAAACAAATCCATTGTAGTCAAGATTAGAAGAAAAGCAGAAAACTGGGGAAACATTTTCACAGGCCTCATTTCTCAAAAAGATAAGAGAACCAAGTTAAATATATAAGAATTTGAGCCATTCCCCAATAGATAAATGGTCAAAGGATATGACTAAGCAAAAGAAAAAATTATAGCTATCTATAGTCATAGGGGAAAATGCTCTAAATACTGATTAGAGAAATGCAAATTAAAACAATTCTGAAGTACCACCTAACAGCTTTCTGTTTGACTAATATAACAGAGAAGAGAAATGACAAATGTTAGTGGGAATGTGGAAAAATTGGGACAATAATGCATTGTTGATGGAGTTGTGAACTAATACAACAATTATGGAGTGCAATATGGAACCATATTCAAAAACCTATAAAATATACCTTTTGGCCCTGCAATACTACTACATGGTCTGTATTCCAAAGAGAGGGTTTTTTTCCCAGTAATGGGAAAGGACCTATAAGGTACAAAATTATTCAAAGCAGCTCTTTTTGTGGTGTCAAAGAATTAGAAATAGAGGGAATGCCCATCAGTTGAGGAATGACTGAACATGTTGCGTCTGTGATTTTTAATGGAATACAATTGTTCTGTAAAAAATGATGATTAGGGGCTGCTAGGTGGCATAGTGGATAAAGCACCAGCCTTGGAGTCAGGAGTACCTGGGTTCAAATCCAGTCTCAGACACTTAATAATTACCTAGCTGTGTGGCCTTGGGCAAGCCACTTAACCCCATTTGCCTTGCAAAACCCTAAAAAAATAAAATGATGAGTAGAATGGTTTCAGAAAAAGTGGAAAGGCTCATATGAACTTATAACCAGGAAAATTTTGAACATAGTAGCAGCAATATTTTTCTTTAATCACTGAAATAACTTAGCTATTCTCAGCAATACAATGATCCAAGACAATTTCAAAGGACCATGATAAAAAAGTGCTAGTCACCTCCAGAGAAATAACTGATGAAATCTGAATGCAAATTGGAGCTGACTTTTTTATTTTACTGGGGTTTTTTTCCGGGGGGCGGTCATCTCTTTCCTTTCACACCAAATATGTTTTGCATGACTGCACATGTATGTATAGTCTATCAAATTGCTTGCCTTTTCAGAGTGAAGAGGAAGGGTTAGGAGAAAAGGGGAATAATTTGGAACTCAAAACTTTTAAAAATGATAAAAATTGTTTTTATATATAACTGGTGGGGGAAGGAAGGGAACTTCCATAAAAGTAGGGTATAAGTTACTTAGTTCTGAAAGTCTTTACCAAATAGATTGCTAGAACTCTGGCTTTCCCCATTCATAATGACTCTTGCAACACATGACTAAAAGAGAAGTGATAGAGAATAGGAAGCACATGCATTGTTTGTAAAGACATTTTTCTCCTCTAAGAAGACTGCATTATAAGTCTTGGTACCTTTTTATGAATTCTTCCATATGCAGTGTTTCTGCTCTTGCAATGCCAGCACTATTTTCAGAGTTAACTTCTGTACCTTTACAAAGTCAGCACATGTTCAGAAAGACTATTGCTACCTGCCCCAAGTAATACAAAGCAATATACACGCATGTGGTATTAAGCTTTAATAACACCTGCTTCTGTCTTGTCCCTCTAATTGACTCTGTTCTAATCATTTAACATTTTACAGTGCTTAAATAAGATGGAAAAAGGTTGCTTTCCCCCCTTTACAAAACTCAATTGAGGTTTTGAATAGATAATTTCACCCAAAGGTGAAATGAAAGCAGATGCACCTACATGTAGTCAGTGATCGCAATTGGAATCTTCACATGAGCTTATTCATAAAAAAATTGAATGGACAATAACCCCGAAACTTCAGACCAGTAGATCTGCCACCTTTTGGTTCTCATGCCTCCTTCTCAATTAGCTCTACTGTTTTTTTTTATCTAGATCGTGCCCACTATATAGTTTGACCAAATTGATAGGCACATACTCCCTCCTTTTTTTCCCTCATAACACATCTAATATTTTCATGAGCTGGGTACAAAACATTGAGAAAATTTATTGCCAGAATGTTGTCTTTGATTGGAAGTAGTAGTAGTAAGTTTATTTTTCACATATTACGTTCATCTGTCTGAATTTGAGCATAATCTATTATTAGATTTATATGCACAAGAGTTAATGAAAGCAGGAAATAGTCTAAGAAGAAAATTAAATACAATCTTTATATTACGTGTAAAAGAAAGTTATAATAGAATGGGTTTCTATTTTCATAAATGCTTGTTGATTTTGAGGGAAGTCTTTACTATCACAAAATTATTTTATAAGCTTCTTTATATTTAATGTTAAGTATTCTAATGAGAAATCTTGAATCCAGAAGGACCTATCTCAGAAAATTTGATATAAAGGCATAGTTTAGCATATAACCAAATCTTATGAAAATATATATAGGACTTTTGTGGCAGCTAGGTGGCGCAATGGATAGAGCACCAGCCCTGGAGTCAAGAGTACCTGAGTTCAAATCCTGCCTCAAATACTTAATAATTGCCTAGATGTGTTGTGGCTTTGGGCAAGCCACTTGACCCCATTGCCTTGTAAAAAAAAAAAAAAAAAGAAAGAAACTATATAAGACTTTTAATGTAAATAGCAATGCACTTTGAAATATCTTATTTAAACCAGATTCCTACATTTTGAAGGTATTTAAAATTTGTTTCTCATATCTTTTTTTGGGTTTGTTTTTTTTTTTGCAAGGCAATGGGGTTAAGTGGCTTGCCCAAGGCCACACAGCTAGGTAATTATTAAGTGTCTGAGGCCAGATTTGAACTCAAGTCCTCCTGACTCCAGGACTGGTACTCTATCCACTGTGCCACCTAGCCACCCCTGAAGTATAAGCTGTATTGAATTGTATATAGACGTGGGGGTGGGGATGGTCAGAAGTAGTCATAATAGTCAGAAGCCTTATGGAGTGGTCCAGACAAGAGGTAATGAAGGCATAAACTGTTACTAACATGAAATAATACTCTAACTTCATTTACCATGCTGTGGATTATAGGTATATCAGTTACTATGTAGAAAGAATTTTTAAAGGGTACTTCTCCCTCAAAATTAAAAATAATTTGAAGAAGCTACATGAAGCAAGATTTTTGCTCCCACCATTTCTTTCACTTGTGTCTATCTGCCACCACAACAGCCTAACATATTAGAAAAAGACAATGAATTTTGATACTTCTGTACAATTATATTAATATTGCTCCATGAACATGAGATTATTTTCTTGATGATAATTTTTTAACCATCTTAAAATTGCCTTTCCCTATTTAAATTTCTGTATCACTTCATATATCTGAAATGTTTTACCAGTAAATATCTATTTCATGCTTTTCACTTATTCTACTTTGGGAATAATGATTAGTGCATTTAAGTTGTACTGTGGGTCATAGAAAAATTACAAACATCTTCAACTGCTTCTGGGTTTTTTTCTTTCTGTTCACTCTATTCCTAGTGCCTTAGCTCTCTCTCTTTCTCATCTCTGTCTGTACTTTGCCTCCCTCCATTCAATAGAAGTAATTGGTGGATCTGGTGGTAAAATTAATGCTTTACAATTGTTTCTAGCAATGCACTCATATGTTTGAGATTTGATTTGTAATAAAACTTCTGTTCAGAAATTTTGCCAACAGCAGGTATTTAAACTGAATAGTTTAGGAAAAAGAAACAAGTATCGTATTATCTACAAGGTCTGTGATGCCATATTAGACCATTAACAAATTCATGCCACTGCCTCATAGATGAATCTTAAAATATCTGGGTACTTTTGAACTTTATGCCCATTCTAAAAATGATGCAGGATTATCTTTAGGGCATATTTTTGTAATTTTGACAATCTACTACAGAAGTCAGCCATTTCTTTTCCTATAGAAATTCAAAGAAAATGGAACACTACTGAGGACATGCTGTGAAAAAACAGTTTAAATTTATACATTCATTTTACTAAGGGCAGTTCAGATAGCTTTTATACAGTTGGTTTTTAAGTGCATTTTATTTACAAAGAAGTTCAGTGTCTTAAAGATTACTTAGAGTAAACTATAGACTTAAGACTCAAACCGCTCTTTCAAAAGGGAGTCTCTTGTACAATCTTTTCTTGAATACTGCTGCCATTGTCAAGAAGTTCACTGCTTCTTGTGGAATTTGTAATCTCTGAAAAAAAAAATTCCATTCTATTTTTAATAGCTTTAATTATTAGAAAATTATTTCTTAAAAACATTTCCTCAAAATGTTCCACTTTCTCACAAACTCAAAAATTAAGAGATAGTTAAAGTACAGAAGCTTGTTCAGAAGTTTGTGGTAACAAAATTAAAAACAAATCTACAAGTAAATACAGTTGACAGATTTTCCATTTAGTAAATCTCGGGAGAGACTGTCCTGTTCTTTCAGTTCTGAATATTTTTTGTCTCAGCACATATACTTTTTCTGCCCTATTTTTTTGCCAGATCCAGTAAGGTATAGAATAAAATGCAAAAATGAGAAGGCCAAAAGTTTTTCTGGTATGTGATTGCATGCTACTAAAAGATGCTGAATCTATATATTTAATTTCCTGATTGACTATTTTGAAGTGAGGCAGGAGAAATAATAGGACAGATAAATGATAAAAAAAAAAAAAAGAGATAATGTCTCAGCAGACCAGTGCTTTCTTTTACATGATTCACTCCACTTAGGTCCTGAGAACTCCTATTTAATTCCAATGCCAAGAATCTTATGTCTATGCATAAATTTAATGTATTCAATGTAAATGTAATTTTATGAACAAACTAATAATGCATAGTATTTTTACATCCTTAAACTAATAAAGTGACTTTAGATTTTATAAGAAGGTGCTATAAACAGTGTGAAAATTTCTGTCCCTTCTACCTGTATCCGTATGTTCCTATCAAATCAATTGAGAAATTATTCATCTCAGTAAAGTAGCAAACTTCAGTGTTTAGGGTTTATTGGGTTATTTTTGTCAACAGACCTTTGTTATCTCTCTGGAACTACAAAAGCTATTAGATAAGTGTGAACATCTCCCACTTCAAGTTCAATCCATTAAAAAACCTCAACAAATTGGATTGTAAGATCCATTGAAATTCACCATTACAACAAAAATAAATTTAATAGAGTTTATTTCTGCTTTTTTTCTTTTTTTTAATAGACTTGTGCTTCATGTAGCTTTTCTTAACCCCCCCCCCGCATATTTAAACATGTTTTAAGTATCTTACAGTGTACCAGGCATTCCATTAATCACTGGAGAGTACAAAAGCCAAACATTTCCTGCCTTCTAGGTTGCATTCTTTTCATTTATTTATTTAAGGTAGTGGGATTAAGTGACTTGCCCAAGGTCACACAGCTAGGTAATTATTAAGTGTCTGAGATCAGATTTGTATTCAGGTCCTCCCAATTCTAGGGCTGGTGCTCTGTCTACTGTGCCACCTAGCTATCTCCAAGGCAACAATCTATAAAGTGTGTGTAGATACACAGATCTTTTATGTGCCTCATTTCCATGTATCTTACAGTTAAAGCAACTTAGCACTTTCTCTGTCCCCAAACAAGGGACTAAGTGTTTTATATTATCTCATTTGATTTACTCACCTCTGGGAGATAAATACTATCATTCTCATTTTAAAATTGAGGAAACTGAGGCAAACAGAAGTTAAGTGACTTGCTCAGAATCATAAAGTTGTACAAGTGTCTGAGACCAGATTTGAATTCTCTTCATGACTCTAGGCCATGTTCAAATCATCTATTAAACATATCCCTCTTAACCAATAATCACTTGTAAATAAATTTTTAAAAAAGAGGACAGAAAAAGAATTAAGTAAACCTGACCACATCACCTCAGTCTTAGGGTATGTGTGATGTTTTAAATCTGTAATTGTCAATATTTACAAAGAAAAAGAGTGAGAGATCATTTTTTCATTTCTTTTGTCTAAATCAAGGCATTAAAATGATATAATTCTTGATTTTATTCTATTTAAATTGTTGAACACATCATTGTTTTTTGGGTTCTATTTCACTTTACATCAGATCATAGAAGTCTATCCATGCTTCTCAGGATTCTTTGTAGAGAAATTTTCTGTTACATTCAGGTACCATGGTTTTTGGGGCAGGTTTTGACCCTTGATGGACATATATCTTATTACCAGTTCTTTGCTACTACCCCAAAAAAAAAAAAAAAAAGGTCACTATGGAAATTTCCATGTCTTTCCTGTATAATGTGTTTCAAAAATACAGGTCTGTTCCAATGTGATTAATATATATTATGGGACATTTTGATCATAATGAGAATTTCAGGTTTTCTTCTGCATGATATTTCTTGCACACACAAAAAAAGAAAAGAAAATGCAGAAAGCTACATTTCACAAGCCACACACCCCTTTTGGCATCCACTCCTACAAGTAAGATAAAGTACCACATTTATTTTAAATCTTCCAGCTATGAATGGAGAAAGACTGATACACACCACCCTCATTCTTCCCTCCTTTTGTCATAAGATTGTTGTCTGCCCAATTTGCTCATGCAGCCCAAGCCTCAGACCAAGAATCAGCTCCTGGCCAGGGACCCAGCTGCTCTTTATTTTTGTATTTAACTATTTAACATATATATAAGTATATATCTATGCAACATGTATAAAAATTGGGCTACTTATTTTTGATAGGTTTCTTTATTATTTAAGTGTTACTGATATGAGCATTGTCCCTTTGCCTTCATTTGTGCCGTAAGTTCTGTGGTTTTTATTGAGTGTTTGCATAGCAGAAATTACATGCAAAGAAATTACACTTGCAATACATGTCTGACTTCTTTAGAGTATATTCCTAGGTTCTTTAAGTCAAAGAGCATGAAATTTTATTAACTTTTTTGAACATAATTTTAGTTTACTTTGCAAACAGGTTAAGACATTTTTATTGGGGTAGTTAACTACATGACAAATATATTTTATGCAAATGAAATCATAAAAAGGTAAGAAAATGAATATCATCTTCATACCTCAAATTACTCTTTAAAACAATAACTTTCAAAACTATTTGGTACTAGTTTAAAAATAGGAAAACTAATCAGTGGAACCGATCAAGTAAGGGTAAACCATAATTGAACTCAATAATTCCCATAAGAGAGAGATTTTATGCAAAGATTCTTTTACTGATGGACCACCTGTTTTGATTTTTGCTAATGCAAAAGCAGTTCACTTTTGTGTAATTGAAATTTTCTATTTTATTTTTTGTTTGGTTAAGAATCCTCCCAGAGATAAAACTATCAAAAGTATAATGGATGGTTCTTTGCTAATTATTTTATAGCATGACTTAATATTTAGGCCACTTTTGACTTATGATGTATGGTATAAAAACCATCTCTAAACCTAATTTCAAATTGATTGCCTTTCAGTTATCCCATAGGCCTTGTTAAACTGGGAATGTTTTTGTAATGCCCCTTCTATACTCAGGACAACTATTGGTCTATAATAGAAAATGATGATTCATAGTACTTAAGTAGCATAAAAATACAGTAATAGATAATGTTGTCTGAAGATTCAGAAGCTTCTTGATCTAAAGTACTGGTGTACAGTCATTGCCCCTCAATATTGCTGCTCTCTGATTTTATTCAGAGGAACAATCCAAATCCAGAGATGTTGAATATATTAAGAAATAAACATTGAATGCCCCTTGTCTCAGAGGAAGATGTTTCTGCTTTTTTTTTTCTTATTGACTTTCAAAAACTATTTCCCTTCTCAATTGAATAAAATGGATTAGAACTTGAGGTCTTTGTTTCTTGTTTGTACGGGTTTAACTTTTCCTCTCATTTCCATTCTTCATAACTTTCCTCTCTGTTTAAAAATGGTTTTGCTTCTGTATGCTATTTTAATGATTTTTTTCTTGTTGTCTGAATTCCTTTTTCCTTTACCTTATTTGAATGCATTAAAAAATCTGTTTAAATGAGAAGTTGATGTACTCAGAATGCTAGAAAAGAAAAGGCAGTATAATAAAAGACCTTTTTAATAATAAAGCACATCAGAAATGGAAGCTGCAGGGACCATCCATGTGGGCAAATGAAATTTTTTTTGTCTACAATATGCAGCCTTCCTATAAAAAAAAGTGGAGGTCTCTGTCTGGTTTAGGACAGCTGACTAAGCTTGATCGTTCCCCTCCATACAATCCTTCCTTTACGAACTGCTTTTTTTTCCTTCTTGGGTTACTCTTGGCCTTATCCAATGAGCTGTACAAGACTGTGAAGAAAGAACATCTATTTGTGACCATTTCAAGTAATTTGGTAGCCATACAATTGTGTTTTAAAATGAACCTTTAACCTACAACAATGTTGGTACCACATAATTTAAGTATGCACCTTTTCTCCTGATAATCACTGAACTGCATTTGTAGAGAGGGACACATGCTACTATTCATAATCACTACTAAATGAGTTTTGCTTAACTTTTTAGGTAATACATTTTTGGGGGGAAAGTTACGTGAATGTTAGGTGGAGAGTTCTGTACAAATGAAATATATCAATACAAATATTTTTAAATAAAATAAACCTATATCCAGAAAGATGGTGGAAATTGTGAAATTCTCTTCTTTTGGACCTCATTGATTTAACAACTTGCTATAGTAAACATTTATTTAAAAATAAATTCTGAATTTTACATATTTTAACTTAATCATGATCCTTAATAGTTTTCTTGGTTAAGATTTTTTTTTCTACAGTAGTTTAAGGTTGCCTCATTGTCACTAAAATACTAAGTATTATGGGGGAGGGGTTGTTAATTAGAAAACTTTTTGTCTGAATGCATTGTTTAGGGAATGAAAATAAAACTATTAGGAAACCTCCTTAACACCATAGGAGGTATAGGTTCATTTATGACTTGTACTATGAATTCTTTTGCTGCTCTTACTACATTGGTTCTCTCTTTGCAATAATGACCTCATAGTATATCTAGTTATGGAATTGGTTGTAACTCCTAAAATAGGTTACATATCATATATTTATTTGTCTTGGAGGTAGAAGGCATCACCATCTTGGAGTTAGAAAAAACATCTTAAATGGAAAAAACATTTAATTTTTTCAAATATTCATGGATGGATATTTTATGATTATTCTCTTTAGGGGACTGCAGTTAAAAAAACTAATATATGAAATGATATTGTACATGATTTCTAAACCACTTTGAGTGAATCTTAATGGTATTATTGATGACTTGAGTTTTTACTTCATATGCTGAAAAGAATCACATAGACTGTACATGGAGATTTTACTTACTTGACTTAATTTACCAAATTAATTATGAATTAATAAATCTACATATCAGAAAGCAATACAAATTTAATTTTTTCCAATCTATTTTTATTTCCTTTAACCAAAGATAGCATCCAATGCAAAATTTTAGTGGATTAGTAAGTATTTTATAAATTTTTTCAAAGCTGATAAAGGTCTGGTTTTAAAATTTAGTAAAGGTTTATGCATAGTTTACAATTCATTTTTCATGTCCAATAACAAATGCTATTTTTATAAGCTTGCCTTTTGATTCAAAGGGAACCCTCTCTAGTCTCTCTAATTTGATAATGGTGCAACAAAAGATCTTTTCCATCTTCTTTTTTTATCATCCCCCTCCCTCCCCCACCACTTAGCACAGTATCTGTGGATGTAACACATAGCATGTAATTAATGCCTACTGACTGATTCCAAGAAGGAATGAATCTCAGCCTTGTTCCTGAATTAGGAAGCTTCCTATCATTTCATTCAAAGAAGATAACTTGGATTTGAGAGATACAGTCCAGTTTAGGTATGAAAAAGCACTGGATTTTGAAGTCATAAGACCTGAGTTTGAATATAGGCTTTACTATTTACTAGTTTTGTGATCAGACATTATTTGAAGAACTCAGTTTTTAAAAACGGAAAATAATCTAGTCTGACATGCTAGGATCTGGTTGGAGAAAACCTCACAAATGTCTTGCCTTCATTTTAGGGGCATGAGGTAAGGGGAGGAAGAGGCAGAGCTGAGTCTCACCTCTGATTGAGAACATATGTGTTATTTTGTTTGTCCTAATTTAGACCTAATTTTAAAGTAATGGTAGTGTACACAGAAGCCTACTAAATGATCCAGTACCCTTAATTAAAAGGTTTAAGTACCTGAGGTCAGATTTGAACTCAGGTCTTCCTGACTCCAGGGCCAGTGTTCTATCCACTGAGCCACCTAGCTGCCCCTGCCTCATGTTTTCTACAAGAAGAGTTAGAAGGGCTTACACAAAAGTTAACTTTATTTCTCTGAAGATGTTGCTTATCTGTTAATTTGACCCTGAGTTAAGACTTACTTTTCTTTGTATGTCAAATTTCAAAATAAAAGTTATAAATTTGGGGGAAACAGAACATATACATATACATATACATATACATATACATATACATATATATGTAATTTCTTAGTTGATTTTTTTAAATGTATACATGTTCTTGATTTGATTGCAATACAAAGGATATACATTTCACATTTTAAATAATTTATAGCAACATAATTTTGTCTTTTACTTGGAGGAATTTTAAAGCTTTAAAATGGCATTCAGTTATTAGGTTTTAGTGGTTTCTTTCATGCCCAGGTGAATAATGCAGAGGGATTCTAATTCAGTCTTTAAAATCACTAAATTCTTGTTCATAGAGTCAGGAGATCTGGAGAAAACTTATTTTTCATCTAAGGGAAACAATATCACTTGGTTCTTGGAAAATTTATTTCAGAATTAGTTTTTGACAACTTTATCCAGGTTTTTGTAATAGCTGCATTTGATTCAATTAAGTAAATATTTATTAGGTGGTAGTTGCTGGGAATACAAAGACAAAAACAAGCCATCTTTAACTTCATGGAGATTATATTCAGCTGAAGATAGGGAAACAGTATTCATACAGATAATTAAATATATAGTAATTTTAAAAAGGGAAGGAATGCTATCCACTAGTAAATCAGGAAAAGTCTTGTGTGCTTGAAAGAAAGAAGGTGGTATTCTGCATTCCAGATATGAGTAAGTTTTGAAAAAGCTCAGCTGGACTTGTATTATGCTGGCACATATGTCTTTCTGGTGTGAGCAGCATCAATATAATGTTAATACATTCCAGTATTTGCAAAGTGGTAGTTTTAGGAGGGAAGGGCACTAGCATTTGATATGATGAGGAAAAGCCTTGTGCTGAAATTGGTGCTTGAGCTGTTTAGTAAGGGAAGTCAGAGATCCTGTGTGAGAGAGGGAAAGAAATTCAAGCCTGGCACCAGGAAGGAGTGGTGTGAAAGCATGAAGATGCAGAGCCTGCTGGGGGGGGGGGGGGGGTAGGAATAGAGAGAAGGCCTGGGACTGGAACTAGAGGGTGGGAAAAGTAATAACCATTGAGACCAGGTCATAAAGGGCCATAAAGGCTAGACAGAGGATTTTATATCTTATCTTAAAGATAATAGAAAATACCTAGAATTGTTATAGGAGAGTATCCTGGAGAAAAGGTGGTGATCAATGATTTCAGAAGCAATTGTAGGGTCAAGTACAGTGAGAACTGAGAAAGGATCATTGGATTTAGCAGTTAAGATGTTGGTAACTCTGAAAGAACAATTTCAGTTAAGTTTAAGTAGTATCTGAAGTCAGGTTGTGTTTGGTACTTGAGTGGTACATGAAGAAGTGGAGTTAGTAAGTGAAGACAGTAAGTGAAGATAACCTTTGCTAGGAGTTTAATTTATGAAAGGGAGAAAAAATTTGAAGAGCTAGCAAAATTGAATATAAAGGAAATGTAAGGAAAGAAGGTATAGAAAAGTTGTAGAGAAATGAAGGTTGGAATACTTAATATGGAGGGCATGACAGAGTCTTATCAGAAAGCAACAAAAGTATTCATAGCAGCCCTTTTTGTGGTGGCTAAGAATTGGAAATTAAAGTGAATGTCCTTCATTTGGGAAATGGATTAATAAACTGTGGTATATGTATGTGATGGAACACTATTGTTCTATTAGAAACCAGAAGGGAGGGGAAATCAGGGAAGCCTGGAGGGATTTGCATGAACTGATGCTGAGTGAGATGAGCAGAACCAGAAAAACACTGTACACTCTAACAGCAACATGGGGGTGATGATCAACCTTAATGGACTTGCTTATTCCATCAGTGCAACAATCAGGGACAATTTGGGGGTATCTGCAATGGAGAATACCATCTGTATCCAGAGAAAGGAGTTTGAACAAAGACCAAATTAAAAAAAAAACATTATCTTATTATGTAATTTTGCTATCTCTTATACTTCATTATTTTTTCCCTTAAGGATATGATTTCTCTCTCTCATCACATTCAACTTAGATAAATGTATACCATAGAAACAATGTAAAGACTAACAGACTATCTTCTGTGGGGGGAGGGAAGCAAGATTGGGGGGAAATTGTAAAAATCAAAATAGATAAAATCTTTCAAAAAGAAAAAAAAGAAAGGAATAGAAGATTTACTAATCTAATAGCAAGGGTTCAGTTGAGATTAAATAACACATTTTTTAATTTAGTTAATATAGCTATAAACCTTATCAGTGTTTAGAAGTACTTGAGTAGGTGCAAGGAATGCGCTAGTGAGGGTTTGGATTTAGCAACATGATAAAAGGGGTAAGTGATGCAAGGGTAGAGAACAGTATGCGGTTGAACTGCTCAACCATAGGTTTGAGACTAAGGGGAATGTGAAACCAAAGTAGGGACAACAGAGAGGAAGGACTGGAGGTTGCAGTCAGGATGAAGAAGAGGTTTGGGAAGATTTGGTCAGAGACTGATAGATAATTTCTGTTTCTTTAAGAGGAAATACTAATACCAAATTGTGTCTATTGTTAAAGTTCCCCACCACTTTACTCCCTCTCTACTCAAAAAGAAAGGCGCTAAGTCAGTCAGCAAGTATGTATGAAGCACTTTTACTGTGAAAGGCAATGAGGGAGATGTACATAAAGAAGCATAAAAATAAGGTAATCAGGTACAGGATGTAGAAAGTAGTAGTTAAACTGAGCTTTGAAGCAAACTGGGATTTTGGGAGGTGATAGGAGGAAGAATCAATTCTAGGCATGGGGGGCAACTTGTGCAAAAGCTGGGAGGTGGGAGATGGACTGACCTGTGTGAAGAATAGCAAAAAATGCCAGTTGGACTGAACTGCAAGGGTTCGTGAAGGGAAAGTAATATGAGATAGTAATGAAAGGAGACATTCAGGTTGACATAGACTTTTTATGCTTGACCACTTTATTTTATTTTTATTTATTTATTTTTTCAGTTAATGAAGTTAACTGTTTTCTACTTCCTACCTTTCCCACATTTGAAGTACTTGTATTACAAAACTTGTCCCACCTTGGGCCATTTCCACAAAGCTTGTCTCAAGCTACACTGTGAAACCTTCCTCTCTCAGGAGGGAGTATATTATGCACAGGTGTTAATTTTGGGCACATCATTCATTTCCCCACTCTAGGCCTCAATTTTCTCATCTGCCAAATGAGTTGTAGAATAAAAGTATGTTTTGGAAGTGTGAATTTAGATGTAACCTACTCTTTTCATCCCCATTCTGAAGAACAGTGAACTGAGGCAGGCAGAGGTCAAATGACTTGGCCAGGGTGACACAGTATCTGAGGCCAAATTTGAATTCAGGTCTTCCTGACTAAGCCCAGTGCAGTAGCCTAACATCTTTATTTCCCTGACTGCCTGTCCTCTTACCACAACTCTGTCTTGCTACAAAGTGGAACATCAGAGCCACTTCTCAAAAGAGTTGGTAATTTGCCTGTCTTCTTAAATATTTACAGAGGCTTCTCCAAGACAGATCTGAAAAGCCATGTGTGGAAGTGAATTTATACATTTGAAGGGGGGAAAATAGCTAATTTGACTATTTTTTTTCTTTTATTGCATTTTCATTCCCTCTCAAGAGTATGTGTCTAAATTTCTGTGTGCTTTCACAAACTATGTGCTAATATAGATTGACCTGTATATTAAGGTGAAAAAACTTCTAGTCAACAGTCGAGATCTTCTGAATCTGCCCTAAATCAAAATGAAATGTTTTGAACTGTGAAATCCAAAAACAATAGAAACTTGATGAGGATGCTTTGAAAGAGGATGCCATCCATACAAAGGATTCCATAGTAGCATGATTCTGTATAACGCAAGCCACCTAACGTTCTGTAGTATGAGGCAATAAAACTCTAGAAAGCATATTTTAATTGATTTTATATTTCTTTTGTATTTAATCCAAAGATTATTTTGAGAAAGAAGATAAAATGGTGTAAGTTAGTTTGAAAAAAGTGTACATGGAAGACTGGAAGAGATTTTGAGTGATGTCATTTACTTTGTCGTTGCTCTTAAAAAAGTCAACTGAAACACTGTCCTGGCCTCTCTTGGAGAAGGGGTGGGAACTACAGTTCCTATGTAGCTAAGAAACTTAAAGGGTCAAAGATTTGGAAAGCTGCCTGCTACCGAGGATCCAGAAACACACACACACACACACACACACACACACACACAGAGTATAAAAGCAGGTAATTCTTATTAGGCACTGAGACTTGGAGATATCAGGATTCATAAATATAGGAGAATTCTTAAGTTTGGAAAAAAGTGAAGAATCATGTGTAGAATAACTGAAGTATGATTTCTTTCATTTGAGGACTGTCAAGTTTTTACTTACTTCTCCCATTTAGGAGAGAAACTGAGTCACTACCTCCCTGAGCCTCATTTTTTTCTGTTTAAAAACTTGGGACACCCCAGAGTCCTTTAAAATTCTGAAATTTTATAAGGAATAGTAATATTAGCTGTGTTTTTAGAAGGGAACAGAGAGTTAGCTGTACTCTCTAGGGACCTGATTTAATACTTGTAGAAACTATATGGCATATACTATTTTTTACCATTTTCATTGTAGTAGATACTAGTTCAAAGGCCTAAAATAGATGTGTGATTTAAACTCTGTGGACACATTCAGGAGAAAATTCAATGCTATTAAGAGAGCTATTGAAGGCAGAAACACTTTGATTAATTTTCACAGGACATCTCATCTGCAGCTTGTGCTTCTGGAAGACAAATGTGAACAGTTTTAGAGTGCATTTTGCATTTTCTATGTCACCTGTAGTGTTTCATAGCTTGAAGGGTGAAAGCAAGCATAAAAACACATCAGGTCTTTTCTCAACAAAGTTTTCAAGGCTCCTTCCTATTGTTTATGCAGCAGAGACTATAAAAGAAAAATGTTATGACAGTTTTGTTTCAAGAGAAAATGTAGCCAGATTTGCTAGGAATTTTTGATAAAATTCAGCTTGAATAATTTGAGCCTCTAAATTGAGCTTATGTTATTCTTTCTTTTTCCTTCCAAACAAAGATCCACATACCTGGAAAGTTCCTCCTTTAGCATTTTACAGATTCACCAAGTCATCGAATCTTGAAGTTTGGAAAGATCATCATCCAACCTTTCTATTTTACAAATGAGGATAGACCCAAAAAAGTGTGACTTGTAAAACTCAGATACCTTGACTCCAAATCTTTTGATTCTCACTAGAAGGCATCTAACTCACTCCAGCCCAATCCAAGTTGGACCAAAAATCCTCTTTACAACACCCTCTAAAAAACTCACTAAAATGAGATCTCACTTTAGTTTGGGGGAACTGTAAGATCAAATTTCTAAGGCACTGAAACTTTTTCATCTAAATTGCTATCTAGAAATGTCTCCTTCATATTATATTTGTTAAGTTGATTTATTAATCTTATTTTTAAAATGTATCCCAATCAAATTTACTTCATTAGTTTCAACCCATCATTTTAACCTGCCAGTCTGTCTGAATCCAGTCATCTATATCATTCCTCTTAGCTTTTTGCCTTCTCCATTTTATTAAGAATGCCATCTATGCCACATTCAAGTCACTAATAAGAATGTTAAACCACGCAGAGCAAAAAAACCAATCCATATGGCACTGTACTAGAGGTTTCCTGTCAACTTGATAATAGATGTTTTTTGTTTGTTTTTTGCAAGGTAATGGGGTTAAGTGATTTGCCCAAGGTCACAAAGCTAGGTAATTATTAAGTGTCTGAGGTCGAATTTGAACTCAGGTCCTCCTGACTTCAGGGCTGGTGCTGTATCTACTGCGCCACCTAGCTGCCCCAATAAAGACTTCTTAATGACTCTCCTTGAGGTTGTCATTCAACAAGTTCTCAGTCCCTCTGATTATATTGCAAATCTCATTGTTCTTTCTACTAGTTCTAATTTTATATTCTAGTATTTCTCCAGAGGTTAAAGTCAGGTAATTGTTTTTATTTTTTTAAATGACTCCAAACATTTTTTCCTCTATTACATGCAAAACTAGTTTTCAGCATTCATCTTTTTGTAAGTTTTTGGGTTCTACATTTTTCTTCCACTCTCCCTTCTTACCTCCTTCCCCATGGCAGCAAACAATAAGCTATATGTACAATCATGTTCAACATATTTCCATATTAGTCATGTTGTGAACTAAGTGGGGTCAAAGGTTATGAGAAATTTTAAAAAGTGAACATATATGTTTTGCTCTGTATCCAGAATTCATAGTTTTTTCGCTGGATATATGTGGCATATTCCTTAACAGATCTCTGAGGATTTTCCTTTTGATAGGAGTTGCATCCATCATAGTTAATGTTATTTATATGTTGTTAATATGTCCATACTCCTGGTTCTGCTTACTTCATTCAGCTTCAGTTCATTTAATTCTTTCCAGGGTTTTCTGAGGTCTAGCTGCTCATGATTTCTTTTAGAACAATGGTAGTCTATAACATTCACATATGCAGTGAGTTCAGCCACTTCCCAGTTGATGAGCATCCCTTCAGTTTCTAACTCATTGTCACTATAAAAGAGCTGCTTTAAATATTTTTGTACATGAGGTCTTTTGCCTTTTTTTATGATCTCTGAGATACCAACCTAGTAGTGATATTGCTAGATCAAAGGGTATGTGCAGTTTCATTGCTCTTTGGGCATGGTTTCAAATTGCTCTGCAGAAAGGTTGGATCAGTTCACAACTCCACCAACAATGCATTAGTGTCCCAGTTTCCTTACATCCTCTCCAACATGGATCATTTTTCTCTTTTGTCATTTCCAGTTTTTATTTTTTTTATTCCAACTTAGCTGTTTTTAAAAATTGTAATGTATCTATGTATGTATGTATGTATTCTTAAATATTGCTATGCCTCTCTTATCATCCATGATCTTTTGAAGATCATTCACCCTATTTTGGCAGTCACATTCACCTGTTTTTCCAAGTCTGTTTACCTGAATTCAATGATAGATAGCACTAAGAGGGTCCATTGTCCCTTCCCTTCCCTCAGTTAATAGACATTTATTAAGTACCTACTATGTGCCATCCACCTTGCTGTCTTGGGGGATACAAAAGTAGAAAAAGAAAAGAGTTCCTGCCCTTAAGGAACTCATAATCTAATGAGACCAAATGAGTACAAACTGTGTGTGTGTGTGTGTGTGTGTGTGTGTGTGTGTGTGTGTGTGTGTGTTTGTATCACAAATAAAAAACAAGGAAAAGAAGGCATTAGAATTTCGAGTAATCTCCAGGAGAGACAAGGTCAGCAACTGAGAGAATCAGGAAAGACTTAATGAGGAGGTAGCAGTTGATGGGTGCTTTGAAGCAAGGCAGGGATTCTCTGGGGGCCAGAAGTGAGGAGAACATGCCCCAAAATGGGGGCAACCTGGATAAAGAAACTGCAAGCACATCTGACTAGAGTGGAGAGTGCTAAAGGGGAGTGATATGAAATAAGATTGGAAAAGCAAGTAGGAGTTATAGTATTGAGTGTTTTAAATGCCAAGCTTGAGAGTTCTTTCTATTTTCCTAGGGTAATAGGAAGTTGGGAATTAGCAGAGTGACCAGCAAGAGTAGCTATTGTGATTCCTAATTATTATATAGAAAGTTATTATGGTAGTATAATAATAATAAAGAATTTTTAAGTCCTTGTGTGTCAGACATTTTGCTAAACACTAGAAAGAATATAAATGGAGCAACCTCTCACAGTCTATCCTCTTCCATCCTTCCTTTTCACTCATACTATACCTCTTTCTCACACACTATAATCAAATGACACCTTATCTCCTGACCTAGAACTTTTTCTTTGAGGATCCTCTCCTCTCCCCCTTCACCCTGTATTCTCTTTCACCTCCAGCCCAATCCTTCTGGAGCCTTTTCCTGGTCTCACCTCATTACTGGTGTTCTTCCTCTGAGATCACCTCCAGTTTCCATTGGATCTGTCTTGTCTCCCCGTTGAAAAGAGATCCTGAGGACAGGAACTCTCTTTGCCATTCTTTGTATCCCTATCATTTCAGTCTGGCCCTTCCTAAAAAACTTGTTAGCTGACTTCTTGTAGTGTTCTCTCAGTCCTTGAAGATTTTATACATACACACCTTACACATACCTATGTATACATACACACATGTTAAGTATATGTGTATATAAAACAACACACTGTTTTAAAGGGACTCAGGCTAAATCTTCTCAAGAAGAAATGTTTGTTACTTTTCTGAAATGGAAATATGTCACTTTTAGAAAATTGTTGTAATCATCTAATAAAATTTTAGTGTGTTACAGTTTAGATCCAGTTATTCTTCCATATTTAGTAGCAAATGAGAACTTTCTGATCATCCTCTTTTGCACTCCTAACATTCCTGAAGTTTATAAATTTTCTCCCTTGACCTGGCATTACTTGAATACAGTTACAAATAGTTTTGAAAGAATCTCTTGGGATCAACACACTGCAGTCTATATAGTTTTACTCATTATGAGGAAATAGTGATAACTTTTTGAAGTTATTTTCCCTGCTTAATAAAAAAGGCTATTCAATAAATTACTTTTTTCCTAATGTGCTAAATATTTTTGGTGGTGGCCCAAAAGGCAAATTGCCCTTCTGGAAAGGAAGTAGTTTTCCACAATTCCGTTATCAAGATCAGATTCTTTGGGTTTTTTTTTTTGTTTTGTTTTATGAGTACTATCTGTTTAAAGGTTCATATTTAGGGAAGCAACATTTTACACCACTGAATAGTAGATTGTCTATTTCTGCCAACAAAACTGGGAAATAAGTAACCATTTTGTTAACATAACTTTCATTTTTAGGAAATAGCAGAAATATTTATTCTTTTCATTTGGTAAATGTTTAACTACCCCTTTAAAACTATAAAATTATATATATATATATATATATATATATATATATATATATATATATATACATACACACACCATGTTGATAAATCAGAGAATATTTGAGTCATTCTTTTGATAACCAGTGAAATCTATTCTGGAAATTGAATGAGTTACAAAATATGTATTGTAAGGGGGGGTGCTTATTTTTATAGATTTTAAGTCAATATTAAAGTTAGATTGATTTTAGGAATATTTATGCATATATGTCACAAAAAATAAATAGTACATACTATGAGAATAATTTTTATTTCATAACCCCTTTGTATTTTAATGTCTGAGACTTATTAGTTGTTTAATGTATTATCCAAATTGTACTTATGATCATATCTTCTAGAGATCACACAAGTTTTGTTACAGTATAAGCAAATATAATGTTATTGATTTTTCAAACAAATTAATCCTGTTTGGGTATCTCCATACATTCTACTTGTGTTCTCTCTTATTAACAAACTTTATAATAATTTTCAAATTGTCTTTTCCTGTTTTCCCTTCATGTTGAAAGGAGCTGCATTTTATTTTTATTTTAGTTTAGCACCCTAAGAAACATCACTGGAAAAAATGACAGGTTCCACAAAAAGGAACGTGATAAGTAAGAATTAGCTTCTGGCATTTTTGTATTTAATAGTTAAAGTAACCTACTGAAAAAGAGCCTATTGAAAACAGTCCTTTGTCAGACTACACCAACATCTATAAGATTATTTGACATGCACAATGCAAACCAAATCATTCAAAGTAGCAGTGATAACCTTGCACTCATAATCTCCAGCCCTCTGTAACAGTGGTTTAAAAAAAGTTCTTAATTTTATTTCTACATTACATAGAAGGGGATATGAGACACATTTCTTATAGAGATATTTC